>NC_090741.1:105547288-105567288 GCF_036898095.1 Palaemon carinicauda | reverse complement strand
AGTAAATTCGCAGTTAGCTGGCAGTCAACAACAGTATTAAAAGAAATTTTAAAATGCTAAAGGCAACGTTTCTGCTACTTGGAAAAGAAAAAAATATATGATTTTAATGAGCAACAGAAACGAGTTCGATGTCATTGTTTGAAGTGACCGACATACAATAAAACGGTGAGAATTTTATTTTGCAGATGTCGGGAAAACCTGTGAAAACAAAAACTCATAAATTGAAAAGTAATGTTTCTACTGAAACAGGACGTAAAATTCCAGTTATTAAGTTAAGATACTTTTAGCTCAATCGCAGTAGATTGTATTACTTATTTTAGTTATAAATGCATTTCGATCTAGTGGCATTAGCTTACATTTTATAAGAGATGGGTTAAACATTATAGCATTTAACCGTGTAGTAATAAAATTTCAATAACCACTAAACATTATCGGGAGTTATAGAAAATTCCACACCTAATTCGTGTCTTCACAAGTGGTGATACGGAGGAAGCCTCTAGCTATTGGCTTAGATCTTCGTTACCCATATTATATAAAGTGGAGGAAAAGGTAATTGCTCTTCACTTAACTGACTTTTGGAAACAATAATCTAATCTTAGAAAGTCAACATGGCTTCAGACAAAACTTATCCACAGCAACAATTAACAATATCAGATAAAATTTACAAAATAAAACATGGATAACAGAAAAGTATCATTACTCCTTTCACTCCACCTTTCGAGAGCCTTCGATAGCGTGATCATACTATATCATTTCATAAATATACATCTATGAGTACTGATTCATGCTGATTTAGTAGTTATTTACGTAACAGATACAATTCTTTTAGATAGTCAAATTGTTACTCTCTCTCTCTCTCTCTCTCTCTCTCTCTCTCTCTCTCTCTCTCTCTCTCTCTCTCTCTCTCTCTCTCTCTCAAAAAAAAAAAAAAAAAAAAAAAAAAAAAAAAAAAAAAAAAAAAAAAACGAATTCGGCGTACCTCAGGGCTCTATTCTTGGCACAATCCTATTTTCAATAAATGTCAATGATCTGCCAATATCACTACCAGGTTGTTTCATCATCCAATATGCCCATGACACTTATCTTAATAGACGAGATATATAAATTAAATAGAAGAACCTATTCAAAGGGCAAAAATAATTTCAAACAAGGCCAAATGCCATTCCTTAACAAATGGCTTGCCTCTTTATGAAAAAAAAAGAAGTTAATTTTAATAGGATCCCGACAACACCGTCTCATCTTCAAAATCCATCATATGTAATAAATATCAGGGAAAGTGAGAGGCGTGGATTGCTTACGGAAAGGGGAAAAACGGGAGTGTGTCAAGCAACCTCATCCTCCCAGAACTTCAAGAAACCTAAAGGTTTTACCCTTCTAGTACCAGATAGTCCAAAGGGGAAAATGAAAGGACAGAGATAGAACTATTCAGTGCACTACAGTGTGTATGTATGTATGTGTATGTAGATATATGTATGTACAGTATGTAAATATGTATGAATATTTATGTATATATTTAAACATACATACATATATACATATGTATATATATAGGCTGTGTGTGTGTGAGCGCGCAAGCTCACCGCGGAAATAAAACAAGAAATTAAAGCAGTACTCAAAAGCAAATAACAATTAGTGAATGAGCGCCATCGAAAATGCGTTCGAGTGTTCACTCATAGGCCAAAATGAAACTCTGAAAGGTTATTACAAACAGTGAAATTGCACAGAAAAAAAAATAAGACTAAGACCTGAAACTAGAACGCATAAAAAGCTTGAAATTAAATGTTTTGAGTTTTACCCAAGTTCGAACCACCTACGCGGTAAACGCTTAAAGATCATTGAACCTACAAGACTCGCTAATCAATACTTCATTTAGCGCGGGATTCTTTTGCTTTCAAAGTTTCAGTCGCACGACGATTGCATGTGTCACCTGGAATCAAGATCTGCATTTCGGCACTACCGTGAACCCACAATGAAGAAGAAGAAGAAGAAGAAGAAGAAGAAGAAGAAAAAGAAGAAGAAGGTCAACCTTTCTCTACCTTTTAACAAAAGAAATATCAAAATTTCGTCTTTGTAAATTAAGACAGAAATTCGACAAAGCACCAATCCACGATGAATATATCTTCGAAATCTCATACTTATAAAGAACTACATGCACCCCCCCCTCTCTCTCTCTCTCTCTCTCTCTCTCTCTCTCTCTCTCTCTCTCTCTCTCTCTCTCTCTCTCTCTCTCTCTCTCTATATATATATATATATATATATAAAATGCTCCCTTTCTCCAATACAGGATCGTAACTTGAAAAGGTCTGGTGACCCATTAAAAAAAAGGAGGGTATACACAAAGAGATTAACTCTGAAGTATCTCATCGCGTGGGGCACTCTCAAAAGGTAACCCACCAATGTGCAATTACCATCAACAGTAAGTAGTGCTTCTCGAGTCACGCAGACCAACCAGAAAAATGATCTTCACGAAACATTACTCATACGAGCTAACGTCCCTTTTCTCTTTCTTCCAACGTCCCACCTGCTCTCTCTCTCTCTCTCTCTCTCTCTCTCTCTCTCTCTCTCTCTCTCTCTCTCTCTCTCTCTCTCTCCCTTTTAGTATATTAGACTATATATCTAATTTATCTAATTCTTAATTCATGTAACTATATGTAAAAGAACGGGATTGGAAATTTTGTCTATTCATATATACGTTGTCTGTGTGTATGTATATACCATATATATATATATATATATATATATATATATATATATATACGGTATATATATATATATATATATATATATATATATATATACAGTATATATATATATATATATATATATATATATATATACAGTATATATATATATATATATATATATATATATATATATATATATATATATATATATATATATATTATATATATATATATATATATATTATATATATATATATATATTATATGTCTATATTATATATATACATACATACATATATATTTATATATATATATATATATATATATATATATATATATATATATATCTGTATGTCTTTTCCTTTAAAAGTTGTGGTTCCAGATATCATTAGCCTTTACCTCAACCACGTTTCCTGGATTGAAGTTGCTACCCTCAAGCACTACTTCGCCACACTTGAAATCCATCCCAGCTCAGGCGAACCAAGTATATATTTGTTGCTTAGGTCAACACAGGAGGAAAATTATTTTACCAGATTAAGCCTATCCTTCCTCCCTCGTCCAGGAGTCGAACTTGGGGCCCCTCCATGTTGTGGCAATATCACTAAAAACCTCAATGGAGAATTCATGTGTAAGAGTATTTTTCGGTTGATAGATTTTCATAACTGCCTTGCCTATTTGTAGAAATGATTTTAGAGTGTGTTTAATCCCAGCATCAATGACCACGGCTATGTAACACCAGTTTATGGTAATGAATCATCCAATTACATTCTCTGTAATATATCAGTTTGAGCCTTTTTATATTCCTTGAGTATTGGAGCTACGTATAACTCGAGAAATTTTCATTATTTTAGCCTAACCAAGTTGAAGGAAGTATATGAATCGCAATCTATCACCATGGAAATAATCTCGCTCATTATAATGCATTGCGATTTTCGGTAATTATTTTAATCTCATTTTTCCAGAGGTTGAAAAGATGTGCAATCTTGAGCATTTATTGGGCAAAGCGGAAAAGGAGAAAATGGCAGCAAAAAGAAAAGGAGTAGAACTTCCCCTTGGAAGAAGCGACAGACCAAGGTCACCAGGGAAAATGAATTCCATCAGTAGATGGAGACAGAAAAAAGTCTGTCGGTACAGGGACAAAAACAAGTCTATCAAAAGGTCTAACAAGATGCTCTAAGTAGACGGACTGACAATGACAAGTTTACAAATAGAAAGTCTGCCAGAAGAACCTATAAAAACTTAATAGAATCACAAACTATTCTGCCACCTTGGAAGCAACAAGTCTGACAGTAAAAACAAAGTTTGTCAGTACAAGGATAAAAATAATGTTCGGTAAATAAAGAGAAGTCGACACCAATTAAACTCGACAGAACAAGGTCACCAGGGAAAATTAAATCCTAAGTGTGTCAGTAGATGAATAGAAACATGTCTGTCAGTAAAGGGAATATATATATATATATATATATATATATATATATATATATATATATATATATATATATATATATATACATATATATATATATATATATATATATATATATATATATATATATGATAAGCTTCTGTCAGTAGATGAACTGATAAGGACACAAGTTTACGAGTAGAAAGCCTGAAAAGTCTGTTAGAAGAACCGAAAAAAAAATCTTGAAAGAATCAGAAACTAATCTGCCATTTTAGAAGAAACAAGTCTGACAGTGAATACGAAACAAGGATAAAAAAGTTCGGTAAATAAAGAGAAGTCAAGGCCAATTCAAACTCGATGACAACATACCATTTGCAATAGATCTGGATGACGTGGTTATAACGGGGTCAGTCTTCAAGAAACCGAGGCTGGCGTAAAATTGCATGGAAGCAAAAAATTAAAAAGGAAACTTCAATTATTACTGTAATTTTTCGTCACCGCACCAGATATCCTAAGAGTATCAGCATCAGGAAAATACACAGAGAAAACGACATTCCTTCCCTTTTCCAAGGTCAAGGCCAGACAACGGTGATTATATGGTTATTGTTCGACATAAAATAACTTGCTGTATTGCGGCACTAGAGAGGAATCTATCAAATTACATGAGAACTCCCAGCAACATCGAGTTCTCGCCATGTTAACTAAAAGATTTCACAAATTAGCACTACCATGGGAATTACATACTGGGTTTGAGGGAGCCCATGGGTTTCATTGACGAGCCATCCCAGCTAATGCTTGGTCCTCCCTGGTCCTAACTTGGAGACCTAGCATGTACATTATCAAAGTCAAGCTCACTTTTCACCCATGACATTTATAGACAGTAATAACCTGCCCTTGCCTCTGCCGCTCATGATGGACCTTTATCCTATACAAACGCTTTAATTCAATAAGTGAATGTTGTTGACCCTGGTCGTTACGACGCCGGTTCTACACACAAATAAAGAAGACAGGGTAAAAGAATTATCACCCTACTCCCTTCCAGACTGAAAATGTCTGTATCTAACCGATGGAAAAACCCGGCGGTTTGTCGTTGACGAATTAACCGAATCCAGAAGGCCCTCGCCCAAGAGGAAATTTATCTTCTCCCTTGCGGGTTACCCGATACGTCAGGAAGAGATTCATGTGGATATCGCTCAATGCAAGAGAAGAGTTGTTGCAAATCCAACAGGAAAAGAAATGGCTCTTGGAGAAGAAAAAAAAAACAGATAAAAATGGACCAGTTGAAAGAGAGCCAGTTGTCTGAGGATATCTTCAGAGTAGTTTTTGATGTCATTAGTGTTATTGGTTAGGGATCGCTTGTTTGTGTATCTCTGAGTTTTTATCAAATGGCACTTCTTGACGACGCCACTAGTCTTGATTGAGAGATCCTGTTTGCAGTCTCAAGTCTTTTATCAAGCGATGTTTATTGGAATATTATGAGCTTTAACGATCTCGGTTGTTAACGAGAGAATTAGTCATTCATATATTCATATTTTTAACAAACAGTTATTGTCTCAAATTAATCAATAGAACCAGTATAGAAATACGTATGTATTATTAAAAGTAATTACGCTTACCAGATTAATTAAGCGACTAATTTCTTTAATAGATTTGGTTTCTCGAAATAAAACACAAGGCACAGTAAAGTTACGGCATCAATCAAATGTCAGGCGCAATACCTTTAAGTGCGGAGAAATGTACCTTCAGAAGACCTTGTTTATACAAAACGATATTAACGAAAGGTA
Source organism: Palaemon carinicauda (assembly GCF_036898095.1). Classification (NCBI taxonomy): domain Eukaryota; kingdom Metazoa; phylum Arthropoda; class Malacostraca; order Decapoda; family Palaemonidae; genus Palaemon; species Palaemon carinicauda. The sequence continues at coordinate 105,561,415 of NC_090741.1, read as the reverse complement.
AAATTTAGTCACAATTCCACGATCGATAATCTGAAATGGAGCCAATATTTGGCGAGAAACTCTCGTTCCCCATTTCATTAAAGAGATCACATCTTATATATATATATATATATATATATATATATATATATATATACACATACACATATATATGTACATTATATATATAAATATATATATTCATGTTCATATATATATATATATATATATATATATATATATATATACATATATATACAAACATATATATTCATGTACATATATATATATATATATATATATATATGTATACATATATATACAAATATATATATATGTATACATATATATACAAATATATATATATGTATACATATATATACAAATATATATATATGTATACATATATATACAAATATATATATATGTATACATATATATACAAATATATATATATATGTATACATATATATACAAATATATATATATGTATACATATATATACAAATATATATATATATATATATATATATATATATACAAATATATATATATATGTATACAAATATATACAAATATATATATATGTATACATATATATACAAATATATATATATATATATATATATATATATATATATATATATATATATATATACATACACACTTTTTTATCTTGCATGCAGGAATGAGATTCAAAAGCGAGACCGAAATTGGTAAACCACAGATTTCAAAGATTTAAAAATCCGCTCACGAACAGCAGAGGCAAAGAACAGTGACAATACAGTAGAGACTAACCATATATACATATGATGAACGACCAAGCTCCCTCTTCGCCCAAGCTAGAACCAGGGAGAACCCAGGCAATGGCTGCTGATGACTCAGCATAGAGACTTATAAGCTTATAAAACCCCATCCTTAGTTCATAAGGATGGTGAGGTTGCAGACAAGAAAATATCGAGCTAGAGCGGGACTCCAACCCCAATCCGGCTATCGAATGGCAAGGACGTTTCCAATAGGCTACCACAACTACATTTTGTGCCTAACTATTACACGAACGTGTTTACATTCATATGAACACTATGAAAATCATGAGGGAAAGAAAACACATTCCGCCAGAACAAAAAACATCTCGTAATGCAATCACTCGTTGGCTCTAATGTGATATAGCAGCATCCACGGCAGAATAAACACAGTAATGAAATTATGTAATGAGTCTAATCCACATCCCTCTATTTTCGGATTACCACACGATTTTACGACAGGATAATGAGCCACACAAATCTTTTTTTTTACATTCATCAATTTACAGAATTTGAATCCATTATTCGAGGGGGATCTTTTCGGGCCTCGTCATGTGGAAATATTCAGGAAAGCGTTTTAACGAATACTAGCAAGTTGCTCTCTCAAGATCCAATATATTGTAGGAATCTGGGGTTCCAATAATAGGAATTCGTTACTGAAAATGGCGCGTAGTCGTTTTGTTACTGAACTTCATTTCGAGATAGCAAGTCATGATTTATATTGATAAGAGCCATTTCCCGCACAGAGGCCGACGGAATGAGCAAACTAATATCGACCAGACAAAAAAAAAAACTCATCATAAAAGGATTGGATCAAAGATAAACCCAAGTAACTACAATTTATGTAATACTCTAAGGGTAATGAAATCCACGTTTACACTAGCCGTCTCTTATCACTGGCCCACTCGAGTGAAAGTACGTACCGTCCCAAAGTACGGACTTGCTTTATGATAGTCACTTTTTAATATATGGGTGTACTTTCCTTAAATAAATTGTACTATATAATTATTGGAACACGGAGGAAGGTACAAAATACTGAGTCCAAAGATTGACATTGTTTAGCTATTCCCGACTCTTATAATCTTCCAGCTTTTCGGGGCGTCTGCCTCTTTAATTATAAGTCAAGAGTCCTGGATTGTTTTTTTATTACTTTTCAGTAGGAAATTAATTAAAAAATACTACAATTCTCGGAAAAAGAATTGAGAGTTTTTCTTTTGTTGGCAGTATTTAATAAAAGAACATTCCTTATGGAATATCACTAAGAAGAATACGTGAATAATTGTCCTTTTCTTGGATATAATTAAGTATACAATCAATTATATCTATGAAGCCATAAAATTCATTGATAGTGAGAAACGGTGATCTAAAAAAAAATAAATAAACATCTACACTTTTACTCTATGAAATTAACGAATGAATCCATATCTATCAACAGTTCAGACCCTAATTACTGAATAGATCAAACGTGGGGATGTATATCATTAAGCATAAAAAATCTACACCCAGGTTTTCCATTTAGCCTTTGACCGAAAACTAGACGCAATAGGCTCACTTTTTAAAAGAATGAAAGATTATAAGGTCGAGAAGAATCGAACAAAGAAATAATTCAAACACGCTTATTTAGCAAAAAGTTCGTAAGTATATCTTCATTTAACAGATTGCAACAAATTACTATAGAATAGCTAAACTTTAAAGATTAAACCATTTACATAAATATCAAATTGTGATTTCAGATGCAAATCTAAATTTTATTTCGTATTGCACAAAGATTCTAAGAATTATTGGTAAGTTTGGAGGAAGTTTTACTGAGATGGACTTTTATCCAAAACTCCATTTGACTTTGGAATTTAAAAGAGACCGCTGCGTTTCTTTCTCTCTGAAGTCACCCTTTGGTGAGGGGAAATGGCTTAAAGTCGCGAGTCACATACATAAACAATACACACACACAACATATATACACACACACACACATATATATATATATATAAATATATATATATATATATATATATATATATATATTTATATATATATATATATATATATATATATATATATATATATATATATATATATATATATATATATATATATATATGTGTGTGTGTGTGTGTGTGTTATCTTTGACGTGGTGAAAGAGTTTACATGTCACTATGATCATCAAATCTCTACTAATCAAGGCAACACTTACTAGGTTGGTTTGCTGTGAGCAATTAGACGAAAATCTCCCACCATTACCAACTTGCACTGGCCAACTTGGTGATGAAAACTGGTCAAAGTCCAAATATGAATTGACATTATACATACATACATACTGGGCCGGGAAGTCGGGGAAAACTCGCTGGTAAGAGACTGATGTCTCGCCAGGTAAATCCTGAATTGCAGTTAGCAGTTACGTTCCAACTTCTTTTGAGCCTCTGGTGGCATGGTTGGAAGCGACCAGGCCTTTCATTAGAAGGGCTAGGGTTCGATCTCAGTATGAGGTAGAAATCTCTCTCTCTTTGAGCACAATATTGTGTTGATTTTCATCCATATATATATATATATATATATATATATATATATATATATATATATATATATATATATATATATATAATACACACACACACACTTGGCGTGGTGAGAAGGTTTGCATGTCGCTATGATCATCAAAGCTGTACTAATCAAGGCCAAACTTACTAGGTTGGTTTGCTGTGAGCGATCAGACGAAAATTTTCCACCATCACCAATCTGCACTGGCAAATTTGGTAATGAAAACTGGTCAAACTCCATACATGAATTGACATTATACATACATACATACATACACAATATATATATATATATATATACATATATATATTATATATATATATATATAAACACGCCTATGTATTCCCAAAATTCAGCCACTACCTTCAACAAGGGAATATGACAGAATAAAGAAAAGCAGCGACCTCTACTAAATTCATACGTTAAATGCTGTCTTGGATAAAACTCCCGTGTAATCTCAAACACGTGCGCGACTTTTAAGGTGAAGCCTTCCTTTTACATGCTCTGCCTTTACATACAGTAATTAGCTTAGGCATTTGAGTAAAAAGAGAAGCAACGCTCTAATTCAACTCCACCAACAGCCTTGACCTACTTAGGGCCTCAAAAACTAGACCACCAGACCCCAGGCGTTCTTAGACTTCTCTACGGGAAACTATCCTACTAAATTAAGTGATATGGGTAATAATAAGTTTCTCCTTGCTACAGTATCATTTCTCTTGTCATTTTCAGCAATGGGGGATTGGGAAACTTGATGTAAAGACACCAAATGTGAAGAATGAAGGTCAAAGATACTAGGTGAAAAAAAATTACTGACAATCATCGTAGATGCTTACCAAACATTGATAAAATAAATATATCTAGAATTTGTGATGTACAGTATGGTTATTTGGGCCAGGGAGGTAATTAAAGAGTATGTAAAGAACATTAAGCACCATCTACAAACCTTCATGCAAGAAAAACTTTAAGCCATAAAAAATGCGAAAAAAAAATTTGAACAATATCTATAGGTAGATTTTCCGATAAAAGTTTACATTTGAAAGTAAAAAAAATGCTTTTGTAGTCCTATAGAAACAAGGTGAGAAATCTAACATTATAATGTAGTGACGCAGGGATTAGGGTAGTGAGATGATGTAAAACTGAGTCCCATCACCAGTTTTGAAGATAAATCAGGAAATACGGAGGATTGGCGAAAATTCCTCTTACTTGGGGCGCATGGTATAGAGGATTGATCAAACAGATACACCAAACAGTATGAGTATTTCATAGATTTTTGGTGGAATATTATAATGACAAAATATTCTTATTTCATTGAAGAAAAAAATATATAATCTTCCATTCTAAAACATCAAATATAGTATAAACGGTGAATCATGAAGTGATAGCCTCTTTGCGACTTGGAAAAAAATTGTTTAACAATCTAAGAAATGTTAAAATTAATTTTCCTGGCAATTTTAATTGTTTATGTTCAACAATCTACCAAATGAAATAAGTATTCGTCGGGACAATTGTTCTTTGCTGGCGCCAAATGTAGGACTCTGGCATCTCATCACCAAGTCTTACATGATGCATCTAATGGTAAATAATTTAGCAAAATTAAAGCCGTGCGTGTTCGTGTAGATGGCGCAACAGGAGCACCGATCATACCAAACTTAATTTTGCCACTAATATTGGCTACTTGGTGCGAACTTTGGCGACAAGATGCAGACATCGCCATTAACACATTACGTGACTGAACAGCATTGTGTCTTTAACTAACATATTTCGAGACTATATCATATGTGAAATTGTGGGACCTAGAAGGCCAGTAAATTGAACAAATTAAAAATTACATTTATATGAATATTTTTACACAATTAGTAACGTACTGTACAATAATACATCTTCAGTGACAGAATTTATTCTTTCAAAAAGAAAAATTCTTTAAAATGTCGCCAAAAATTAAACTGTTGAAATGTTAATTACATAAACTGACAGTAAACTTGAATATAATATTATTGGAAGTATAATTCTCTCTCTCTCTCTCTCTCTCTCTCTCTCTCTCTCTCTCTCTCTCTCTCTCTCTCGTTAACCGGCTTCCTGTTAGTGATAGGCAATTAATGAAACATTTACACAAACAACATATCACAAAAATCATAAGCAAACGACGCCTCTAATACAAACATTGCACTATTGCTGGTTCAATTCAATAGGCGATTTAGTCATTAACTTTATATATATATATATATATATATATATATATATATATATATATATATATATATATATATATATATATATATATATATATATATATATGCGTGTGTCATAACACATTCCTATAGTATATTAATAAACAGTTAAAAAAATACAGATGCACTAATTCATCATTAGCTAATTAGCCTTCCCCAACCCGATCAAAGTGAGTGATAGTGGCGAATATAAATGCACATCTATATTCATCAGCTAATCGTCATCGACTGCAACCCATAAAATTAAACTACCTCCTCCCCCAACTCCCATATGTCCCCATGTACAGTTGGCTTCCTGAATTTTGGTACGCATCACGACAAGCTAAGCTAAGATGACATATGGCAACTCGTTTGATGGCGATAAGGTACAAACGAGTGTTCAATTCAGAAGTATACTGTACTCTAGTTTTGTTTTTATTTATTTTATTGTAGCAAATATTATATAAATTAATTATTGTTAGCTAATTACCATCACTGTGACATTTAAAAAGCTCCTATTTACCGCCAGAGAGATGTTGCTACACTGCGCAGTTTTCAGATGTTTTCATAATTGTACAACATTCTTTATTCAGGTCAACATATGGCCATATTACATGAGTAAGAGAGAGAGAGAGAGAGAGAGAGAGAGAGAGAGAGAGAGAGAGAGAGAGAGAAGAGAGCGCGCACGCAATATTTTTTCTTTTTTTTACTAATGTCAGCGAGATCATCTGTATCATTGAGTTTACCAGCGTAGGAATTTACCTGACCATGCGTTTATTTAAACGTCCGTCCATTTATTTAACAGTGCGGTTATTTCCTAGAGAGAGAGAGAGAGAGAGAGAGAGAGAGAGAGAGAGAGAGAGAGAGAGAGAGAGAGAGAGAGAGAGAGAGAGAGAGAGAGAGAGAGAGAGAGAGCACCAAGCTCAGTGATGGCAGAGAGATGACAGAAACGTCACCTCCTTTCCTCATGTCATTTGCCCCTGATTTCGGGGGAAATTCGCAGGTGGGCGAAGAAGGATGCCCGCCCCAGGCGGGGAAAAATCTAAAACGAATTACTGATGCGTCGAGGGATGGAAATTTAATGCCCTCAGTCACGGCCTGAATGGAGCAGATAACAAAGAGAGATTTGGCGAGACACTTTACATTAGATAGCTTAGGATGGATAGGTATCTGTACAGCGCTCTCTCTCTCTCTCTCTCTCTCTCTCTCTCTCTCTCTCTCTCTCTCTACAAAGCACTCACAATATATATATATATATATATATATACATATATACTGTGTGTGTGTATATATATATATATATATATATATATATATATATATATATATATATATATATATATATATATATCATATACATACATACATAAAATGGGTTTTGAGTGAGATCTGAAATGAGTGACGTTTGCAGATTGTGGCCCGTGTAGAGTAACTGTCGAAGGGAAGACAGTATGAAAAAGGCTTCAATATGAGAGAATCGAGAGAAAATATGAGCCAGTAAATGGTAAATAAGAAGATGAAGTTCTGAATATTGGTACAGATACCGGAAAAAATGAAGACACATTCATATATATCTTGGGAGTAAATATAATGGATTATGATAAAATGAGAGAAATGTTAAGTCAGAGAATAAGAGGAACATGGAAGGTAGCTGGATGTGGGCTAAAGACTGGAAAGAAACTTGGGAGTTGTACGAGGAAGTCAAGAGGTTAAGAAGGAAAGGATTGCTGAGCCAACTCTCCTTTATGGAAGTGAAGTACGGATATTAAATGAAAAAAAGGGGGGGGGGGGAGGGTGAAACTAATGCGATAAAGGGTCAGTGGAAAGTGTATAATTTACATGTACTAGCAGGTAGGAGGAGAACAGCGCCTCGAAAGAGATAGATACATGGTGTGAAATAATCAAAGTAACAAATGAATGACGCAATGAGCGTAAGGTGGTTCGATGTGCCACTAATAAGCTTTCTGCGTAGTTGTATGAAGCGACTAATGTTGTGAAAGTATCATTGGCCAAAGAAAGAATCCGCTATTCAGCAGTTTAGAGTATAAAAGTGACAGTAGATTGTGTTGTTCTTTCTATAGAGCCACCCTAAATTTTAATGGTAAAAAAAAAAATTATCAAATTAAATTTTTTCAAACTCACTCACTCTCTCTCTCTCTCTCAAACCTCCATCATAACTTCTTACTTAAAATTGTAAAACTTGCTTAACAGAATTCAGAGTATTCCCAGAAAACCCCCGGCATAATCACCACTGAAATTAACACAACTGATGAATATCTGAAGTTATAATTAGTATTTGCCTCAAAATATCAGCTATAGTTTATCAGGCGGAAACTATTACGATTCAATGAGTTACCCACTTTTGAGACCTGGAATTCAATTACTTTATAGGACACGGAATAAAGATTATTCAAATATCTTTATTCGCTCCTAATAGGATAAATATATATATATATATATATATATATATATATATATATATACACACACACACATATATATATATATATATATATATATATATATATACGCATATATATATACTTATATACATACACTACCGTACACGACCCGTTAAAAATGAAGGCTAAATATTTATATATGCACACACACACACCCCGCTCTAACCAGGGTTTGACTACAGCCACTCCCCTGCCACAGGGACCGAGATGGCTGAGCGTGACCGGAAAGATAATACACACACACACATATATATATATAAATATATATATATATATATATATATATATATATATATATAAATATATGTGTGTGTGCGCGCGCACGCGTGTGGTCAGAAATTTGGTCTATTGATTATATAAGGGCGAGATGGGTGGCTTAAGAAAAATACAAACATGGTCATGGTCATGGCCTAAATATGCCTTCAAACCAAGTGCTTTTCCCACACAACTTTTTTTTCCTGTTCTCATTAATTAACTTTAAACTATTTTCTCCAGCAGAATCTTGGAAAACTTTTAAGTATCACAAATCGTCACTGTACCATTCTATATAATTACGCTTTATACCTACATCTACATTCATATCGTTTGATTCTAGCATCCATCCATACATATATTTATACAGTATGTATGTACAAATATATATATATATATATATATATATATATATATATATATATATATACACTGTAGACTTATAGACAAATGCATAAATATTCATAATATGCATTTCATCATCATCATCAGCCCTAACTAGTCCACTGCAGGAAAAAGGCCTCAGACATGAACACATACACATTCGCCATTAATTAAAGTTTTAAAAAAACTTTCAATTGGAAGCCATGAAGTCCCACAAATGGAAAAAAAAATTCTCTTTCAATGAGGTGTTCGAGCTCACACAGTTTAGAATGTCAGTGTTAGATTTTAAGGAAATATAAATTAGTAGAATTCCTAGACAATTTTGCTAGAGCCATTATAACCTCTCTCTCCTGATTGGAAAGTAATGCAAAGAAATATTTTTTTAAAGAATCGTTGAGCTGAATAAATGAATAATACAGTAGTTGTATTATTAGTTAAAATTCCCGCAAACATGCATCACTCGTAACGAAATACTCCACAGAAGAGAAAAATCTATATCCTGTTTTTACAGAAAAAAGGACAAAATTAAATACATCTACAGAACATGAAAAAATTTAATGTAGTAATCGACCGCACATGTGACCTACATTAACCCCCAACTGATGGGCGCCCCTGTTGAAAATACAAGTAAAAAATCACGCCTCTGTTGAACTAAGCATTGCTCATTGTACGCTCTTCTTAGGCACCTGTGGCACATATAAACGGATAAATATTGGAATGGTGTTTACAATATATATGTATATATATATATATATATATATATATATATATATATATATATATATATATATTATATATATATAAATATAAATATATATATGTGTGTATACATAATAGTGTGCGCGCTCGTTTTTGTATTCAAATGCGTATATACAATATAACTAGGCGTGAAGAAAATAGAATTTTCAGAGAGGCATTCCTCCTAAATATGGTCTTGAAATTGTTTATATAATCTCATGTCATGAAATTTAATATAGTTATTTATAAATTTATGGGTGTATATATATATATATATATATATATATATATATATATATATATATATATATATAAATTCAGACGTGTGTACTAAACATGTGTATTTACTATGACTGGACAGCAACGTGAATACAAAAAACTAGTTTTTCTTCATGCCAAATTGAAAAAGACGCCTTTGTAATCTGAAAAAAAAATCTATAAACTACCTTCTCGTCACATGATTCCAGCAATATTTTTGGATCTTAATTACTTTTATATCTTTTAATCCAATGATTTTTCAACTGGTTAGTATTAATATTGAGTACAAAAACAATAATGTAATTACACTCACATTTGATCCGTACCCAAGATGAATATAAGTCACTAATATTACTATAAACGTTCCACGTATTAATACTTTACTGTATATGATAAACTAGAAAATCAATTATTTAAATAAAGTAATAATTATTCTAAAGATAATTATCTTTATTCTTTATGAAATAACTCATCTTAAGAAACTGCACGTTATATTAGATATATCTATCAAAATCTAAATGATTCAAAACACGCATATTATCCTTATCCAAAAGAACTCGCATTAAAATTTCCATGGTTCTAACTTTCTAGCTAAACAATTGTCTTTCACCTCTGAAATCTGTTGGTTATTATAATTAAAAATTATTCAAAACTGGTCGTATATTTTACACCACATTTATAATCACGCTAAACCATAAAGGCAATTTGTTTTTATCAGGTATTCTTATATATGTATGTTTTTGATTGTCAAGAAATACGAAATATGATTTTGTATAATGTTTTCAAATTTTTTTTTCTATTTTCCTAACCTAAATACATCTTTCCCATAATCTAAATCGAAATATCTTGTTTTTATAATGTTATATATGTATGTATGTATATATATACACACATTCATTCATTTTCATATTAATGAATTACATATGTATAGCTATCTATTTATCTATTATATATATCTATATATCTATCTATCTATATATCTATCTATCTATCTATCTATCTATCTATATATATATAACTATATATATATATAACTATATATATATATATATATATATATATATATATATATATATATATATCTATATATATCTATATATCTATCTATCTCTATATATCTATCTATCTATCTATCTATAAATGTATACAATCTCCTGTTCACACTTCACTTGTTAGTTCTCTGGTTGAAACGAAATAGAAATTCCCCCACATGAAGTAAATTGAATTCATTTTTTCTTTTCTTTTTTCTTTTGAGGTTAACTTGATTGTCACAATAACCCAGTGATTTTTTTTCTTTCGGCGTAAAAACTTATAAGAAAAATTAAATCAAATCAATATCGTAATTAAGTATTTCAATCTCTCTTTTTTAAACTTCTGTTTCTCTTAAATTCAATGGACATCTACCTAGATGTAACATTTTCTTTATTTTCTTGTTTTTCAAAGCGATATTTTTCATAATTGTTTTCACGTTTATATTGCCAAGAAAATCGTAAAATGGACATTGAAGAAATATTTTCGAAAACAGAGTTTATATTCTAAGTGTTTTCAAAATTTGATGCCGGAGAAAATCAATGATGGTTTTTCCTTTATTACTATTATTTTCAAACCACCACAAATTTCAATACTTTCATTACATATACAGAATTTAACCAAAAATATCTATCACTGAAAAGTTTACACAAAGCATTGTTACCTTCCGCAGACAAAAGCATAACAAAGACGCAGTTTGAAAACAGTGAATAATTCTTATCTATTCATCTTCTGTATATAGACAAACAAACAAATCCAACGCAGATTCAATTCGCAAAAGAAACGAACGAACATAAAAACACGTATGAACAGCCATAATGATGCACATGGAACAGATAAAACCACATTGAACACTCCTGCATTTACACGAATGATTGCATTGTCAGCACGTTGAACAGCATACTTATCGCTACACGGAAAAAAGTTCACACACTAATGGATGAAGTTACCTTTCGTTTCAAGAGATGGATGATGACAAAGAGTGATAACAGCGACGGATTAAATGGTAAGCGAAGGAGGCGTTGTTCAAGTGAAGGCATGAATGATGACCCTTGTTGCTTTTCGTTACTCACCTGAAGACGTGGGGCGTGTCATCTTCTTCATCGTCCTCCGGCTCCTCCTTGGCCGACGTGGCGTACGTCACGTTGTTATTGCTGATCACAGTGTTGTTATTGTTATTATTGTTGTTGTTATTGTGAAGGGCCAGGTTGGTGTTGGAGAGCGAGGTAGAGGTCGTTGACGACGACGGCGGACCCCAAGGAGTCCGGGCTGCGACTTCCCCAGCCGGTTCCGTAGGAGGCGCGGACAAAGGAGGCGCCGCAGAGCCATTGAGAAGGCTTAGGGCCCTGTCACCTTCTGGAATGACCAGCTGGGGGAAAGGGCTCGCCTCCGTCGTGGCAGGGTAGGGGGACGGTGTGGCCGAGGCGTCCATGGGACAGGAATCCCTCCGGGCTAGGCGCTCTGCTGCAGTGCTGGAACCAACCTGCAGGCTGCAATGCTGCTGCTGCTGCGTCCCTGGACTGCTGGAACCTGGACTGGTACAGGAGGCATCCCTGGAGCTGAGGCCCTTCAGCGTCTGCCACACAGGGAGCACAGGTCCTCCTGCAGCTTCGCTGCCGCTCACCTTCATGCCGCTGTCACCGCTGCATCCACACGGGCGGCCACACGCCCTTCCTTCGCAAAGGCGCTCTTCACACACGGTGCCTGCGGGGGTGACCCACCTGCGCTAAGTTCAACAGGGGCAGAGAATGGATCAAACTCGGGCGGGAGACTCCGGCAGTAGGCGGAGGTGTCAGCCTACTGTCCTGCAGAGGCGTCTCTCCCGCCGGTGATCCGACGACAATGGAAATATCGGCCGTAGTGCCCGACGAAGGGTACCGGCGGGAACACCTCAACAGGGGCCCGCGGTGGCGATCAGAGGACCTCGCTCACTCCAGGTATCATGAAGACTATAGACCCGATCGATTTTATTCCACTGCAATCACACCACTCATAGTATTGGTAAATGATCGATCAAAAATAAGCTCTTTTTTTATTCTTATTTTCTTTCACATGTAATTCTGAAAGCTTTATTAATACACTGACCAAGCCAACCAACTTCAAGCACAGTTTTCACAATTGGTAATCTGTTTGGATGAACTGTATTGTGATGATACAATATTTCTCCTTTATTATTCTTTTCAATGACAGATTTATAATTCTATAAGGGAAAACACGTTATTTTCTTTTTTACCTTTCTTTGTATCACAGGCTATGTAGGCCTGCTTTTTCCAAATAGGCCTTTGCTTGTGTGTGCGTGCAACACGTGGGAAGCGACGGCCCTGGCCAGACGCCCCTGAAAGCTACTCGTCAAAACAACAATACAATGACTTTTCCTCTCGTCTCCCTTCGAGCTTTCGAGCGCGGGAGAGAGACTGGGGGAGAGAAAGAGTGAGAGAGAGAGAGATGCGAGAGAGCTCTCCGAATAGCACCGAGGAATACACGAGACTGCTGCCTGCCTGATGATTTCTCCGCCAATACCCCCGCACACGCACAAACACACACACATACAACCGACGACACCTCCGTCCAGTTATTTTTTTTTCCTTTGGACTTTGAATGCCATCATCCTTTGTCGTCGTCTTCGTCATCATTTTTATCATAGTACGGACTGTCATCATTTCATCCCTCATAGACATATCGAATACAATTAGCATTTTTCATCAACATCTACTGACTTCATTTACGTTTTCCCGATTAGTTTGGCATCGACATAATCAATTATTACCATTATCATTATTACTTGCTAAGTTACAACCCTAGTTGGAAAAGCAGTATGCTATACCACCAGGGGCTCCAACAGGGAAAATAGCCTAGTAAAGAAAGGAAACAAGGAAAACTAAAATATTTTAAGAGTAACATTAAAATAAATATCTCCTATATAAACTTTAAGAAAACAAGAGGAAGAGAAACAATACAGAACAGTGTGCCCAAGAGCACCCTCAAGCAAGAGAACTCTAACCCAAAACAGTGGAAGACCAAGGTACAGAGGCTATGGCACTACCCAAGATTAGAGAACAATGGTTTGATTTTGGAGTGTCCTTCTCATAGAAAAGCTGCTTACCATAGCTAAAGAATCTCTTCTACCCTTACCAAGAGGAAATTGGTCGCTGAACAATTACAATGCAGTAACCCCTTAGGTGAAGAAGAATTGTTTGGTAATCTCAGTGTTGTCGTGTATATGATGACAGAATAGAATATGTAAAGAATAGGCCAGACTATTCGTTATGTATATGTAGGCGAAGGAAAAAATGAACCGTAAACAGAGAGATGGATCCAATGTAGTACTGTTTGGCCAGCCAAAAGACCCCAGAACTCTCTAGCGGTAGTATCTCAACGGGTGGCTGGTGTATAGGATCTACTACCGTTATTGACGTATAACATCTACTGCCATCTTCATTGTAAAGCATCTACTGCCACCATGAATGTATAACATCTACT
>NC_090741.1:105531223-105539288 GCF_036898095.1 Palaemon carinicauda | reverse complement strand
AAGAGCGAAGTTTTGTCACATTCAAATTATCGTACTATATGGCAACTGTCTTCTGCACAGAGCTCAAGGCCAGTGTTGCCGTTTCATGGGATTACTCCCTAAATCTAGGGAGGAAATGAGGCTTCTAGGGTGTAGTTGTGGGGTAAGAATTTTTTTGTGGGATTTTTTGTGGACTAATAAATAGTTTAATAAATTTTATTTCAAATATTAGCAAATGTAAAATATATTTTCAAAAAAAAATCATTTAGGGTATGGAAGTCTAGTTTGGAATTATGTTACTACCATGAGAAAGTTATATTTATTAATCTTATACTACTTTTCTGGGCTCCGACCTGTGCCCGCCCAGTGAAATGCTCCTTTTACATCATTTCTAAGGTTAAAACTGCTATGAATTTACCAGAGAAAAAATTGTATAGGAATGCTAGGTTGAACCCAGCTCGCTCACCTTAATAAGGTATCGGTATAATACTGGGCGTGATTAAATCACAACCAGAGGTCTTGCATCATTTAGATATCTCCTGTCAATATCCCCGAACAGTGAGGTGCCATTCAACATCCTAGCTCCGAACACTACTACGAACGATCCCACCCACGCCAGTGACGTCACTCCTTTTTCATAGCACCAACTTGACACGTTATCTTTTTCCGGTGTGTGTTTTCCCTTGGATTACCCAGGATTTATCTCAGGATGTCGGACCCTACCGTCACTCCACCTGAGTTAAGTACCCGATCTATGAGTTTCAAGATTTTGGAGGTGGCCTTGCCCTTATTTATTATTTTATCAGTTTTATTTTATCCGCGACCCCGCATCGGGTCCTCCATGGCGGTCGGCCAACTCCTCTCTCTCTCTTGTCGTTCTTAACGTTTTACAATGAGTCTTCTATACTGATTGTTCCTCGTTTTGAACTCTTCTGGGTATCCACGGTTCACACCCCGTGTTTTTCTTTTTTTTTTGTTATGATATTCTATTATGATAACAGTCGTTTACGATATCGTAATTTCATGTTAGGTTGGCATGCCTGGTGGCTTTTGGGCGTTACTAGTTTTACTTCGTTTTATGTTCCGCACGTCACGGACGTTCATAACGATCTTATTAGCATACGTTTTATTACTAGTATTAATTAGTTCGAAGGGACTTTCACGAGGCAGTTCATTGTTTTTACGTTTTTTTTTTTTGTCGGCACGTCACCGACACTGTGTTATGTTGGTAGCCCTGCCTAACTCCCCGCGCTGTTAGGCTAGGTCTTCCCCTGTCTCTCTGTTCGTCCCTCCTTACTATCTTACAATTGATATTATTTTTTATTATCATCATCCAGCATGCCTTCCTCTTTTATTTACCTATTAGTTATATTATTATATTGTTTATCCCAGTCTTTCCGTGTGATCATTCCAGTCGTGGGTCTCTGTTCAGGTTGGTACACCTGTCCTCTGCCCCACTTGTTAGCCTCCCTCTCCCTATCCGCCCGACACCCCCACCCCAGGGTTGCCCCCCCCCCCTCTCTCTCTCTCTCTCTCTCTCTCTCTCTCTCTCTCTCTCTCTCTCTCTCTCTCTCTCTCTCATGTCGAGTCGTAGAGTCGCCTGTTTTGCGTTACGTCCCCCCCCCGGCCTTTGCTTAACTCCGTACTGGGCGGTTCCCGATCGTATGTGAGGCTTATTATTATATATTTTTACAGTTTTCCCCCCTACCCTGCCGTAGCCGTTTCTTTCCGCCGCCTCGATAGGCCATCAGTCGGCGGGAGGCATTCTACTTGGTCTGTGGTATCATGTTGAGTTTATATTACATATTTTTCACATTCATTCCTGCTACATCCTCCCGGTCCCGCACCTCACGGACCCATTATAGATCCCTCCACCCCTCCATCCTCCTATGGTGTTCCGCACTTCACGGACTCCATGTGTTATTATTTCATTAAGGGATCCCCGGACGTAGCTTTCACTTTATTCCCTGGTCGAGTTTGATTAATCCTGTGTGCCGTCGATGGCTTTGCCCCCCCCCCTACCCCGTCTGCCTTCTCCGGTGGATTTTCATGAGCCCTGGGCTCTCTCAGTTGTCTCTCCGGAGCCAACGTTACCTGTAACCACTTGGATTAATCTCATCTATATATATTCACATGTATAAATATATATATATATATATATATATATATATATATATATATATATATATATATATATATATATATATACTCCGTTCTCGACTTCCCCCCCTTGAATACGATCACGATTACGGATTGACTTATTCTTATCTATATTACAGTCGTAGTATATCTTATTACCGAGATAGTGGAATAATTTACCCCCGGAGCCCCCGGGCCTCTCTTGCTTATCTACAAGATACTCATGTATCTTTTATTTTACAGACAGTACGCTGTGCGATGACAGCATGTTCGGCGGTCCTCCACCAACCCTACGGCCACGATGTGTGTCGTTCACATGCCCACTGTGCTGTCCCGGTAGATGATTTGATTGTTTGGCATCCGGACAATTGTGGCACCCGTCTCCCCCCCCTGCTGGACCCATTTAACCCGAAGGAATTTTCGGAGATGATGATCTCTCATTTTGAGACGATGTTGCAAGAGAAGATGATTAATGTGGAGACCATGGCTCAGGGACTCGTGCGTTCGGGGCTGCCACCACAGCAGCAATATCCCATCCCCGACGCCTCTAAGCTGCCACCTTTTAACAAGAACAACCCTTGGCGGTTAGCGTTACATGGCCCCCTCTCGGATGGCATGTTATCCATAGAAGGTTTCAGAACTCGGCCTCTCGAGGACTACGAGTTCTACCCGCCGGGTCTTTAATTTCCCTTCCCCGGCTACGCCCGCCTAACAGAGGAGGCTCTGATCCGCTTGGATAAGATCCCGAAACAGACCGTGATCTTCCCAAAAGAACAGGCACAGTCTGTCTTGGTCCGCATCTTCAATGAGTGGGACTGTATGAATACAATGATCACAGCCTACAAGAGCTCGTACACTGTTTGTGGTCGACGAGCAGACCCCTACTCCATGCGCGACCAAGATCATGGAGATTGCCTATCAGGCTACCAAGGAGGAGAAGCCTTTACCTCAACTCAGAGAGACGGACTTGACTTCCCTTCTCTTCCCGGGAGATAATGAATGTTGGCGGAACGCCCCATCTACCTTGTCGGTAGGCAAACTGAGCCCGGACTGTGCCTCGCACAGTTCAGTGAACGCCTTCCTAAACTTCCGGAGTCCCTGATTAAATTAGAGTTTGACACTAGGTGTAGGCTCGGTAGGTTGATTAATTCGGTTACTCTTTCCAAATTGACCGTTGCCACTTACGACGAGGAACCTCTCTTTAAGGTCCTCACCAAATCCCTTTTACAGACCTTATTGGCTGACGCCTATGATTTTCATAATGCCAGGTTCCGTTGCCGACGACATGTACTGTCTGAGGCTACGATTAGACACGAACCTAATAGGCTCATCAAAGCCCCAGTCTGGGGTCCAGATCTCTTCCCGGAGGACCTAGTTAATTCGGTTCTCAGCGAGGCAGCTAGAGAAAACCAAAGTCTCAAGGTTAGGTGGGGCCTAGTCTCTAAGAGAAAGTATGAGCCGGCTAGTACCCCAATCCGAGGTAGGAAGAGGTCGAGGCCCTTCCACTCCTCGCAATTTAGACAATCTCTTCAAGTGGTACAACCGGTCCCGGTTCAGTCTGTTCCTCAAGGTTCCCAGCCTTCTACCTCAAAGGGCCAACAACAACAACAGTATGTGTTGGTCCCTCAAGCTCTAGTCGCCTCGACTTCGTTCACTACCTCCCCCTCTTTAACCCCACGTATGAATCTCAGGGTTCTTTCCATGGCTACCAGCGCCTAAGGGGTTCCAGAGGTGCCTTTCGTGGCCGAGATGGCAGAAGGGGTTTCCACCGAGGCAAGTCTTTCCGCGGAGGCAGGGGCGGCAAATCATCCTCCAACCATTGAGAACTTGCAGATAGGAGGGAGACTATACAAATTTCGGGACCATTGGAAGTTCAGCAATTGGGCTTCCAGCATAATTTCAAAAGGTCTGGGGTGGAGCTGGATACAGGGACCCCCTCCACCAAACAGTTTCTACCAGCTCCCAACGGAAGAGCTACGTTCATTCACGAAGGATCTGTTGCAAAAGAACGCAATCCAAAGCATACATCGCTTAAGATTTCAAGGTCGCTCATTCAGCGTGCCAAAGAAAGGCTCAGACAAACTAAGAGTAATCCCGGACCGGTCTCGTCTAAACTCCTTCATTTGTTGCGACAAATTCCACATGCTTACCGTCTCGCAGGTGCAGACCTTACTTCCCCATGGGGCCGTCACCACCTCCATAGATCTTACAGATGCCTACTATCACGTTCCAATAGCAAGGTATTTTCGTCCTTTTCTGGGTTTCAAGCTGGGCAAACAAGCCTATGCATTCAAGGTGATGCCATTCGGGCTCAACATAGCGCCCAGAATCTTCACCAAATTAGCAGAGACGGCAATTCAGGAACTTCGAATTCAGGGGATACAAATAGTGGCTTATCTCGACGATTGGCTGATCTGGTCGGACAACGTCCGGAACTGCCACATAGCAACGAACAAGGTCCTCTCCTTCCTTCGACAATTAGGATTTCAGGTCAACCTCGAAAATTCCCGCCTGGTCCCGGAGACCAAGTTTCAATGGCTGGGGCTACAATGGGACCTAAGTTCCCCTACGTTGTGCCTCCCAAAACCCAAAAGGAAGGAAATAGCGAAGAATAAGAGTTTCTCAAGGACAAGTTGACGTCCAGGAGGAACCAGGAGAGGATCCTGGGTTCCTTACAGTTCGCCTCTGTGACAGACATCGTCCTAAGGTCCAAACTAAAGGACATAAACAGAGTGTGGCGCTCCAGAGCAACCAAAAAACATCAAGACAGGCGAGCTCGTCTTCCCCCAATCCTGAGAAAAAGTCTGCAGCCTTAGACGAAGATCAAGAATCTTTCCAAGTCGGTTCCTTTGCAACATCCGGCCCCGGGACTCGTCGTTCATACAGACGCCTCCTTAACAGGGTGGGGAAGTCACTCCCAACACAAGAAAGTCCAAGGGTTATGGTCACCGATCTTTCAACAAATGCACATCAACGACCTAGAGGCCATGGCAGTCTTCCTCACTTTAAAACGTCTCAGCCCAGCCATAATCTCCATATTAGACTGATCCTCGACAGTGCAGTCATAGTCCACTGCATCAACAGAGGCGGCTCCAGATCAGCTCACATAAACCACGTCATGTTGACGATTTTCTCCATGGCGGCATCGCACAAGTGGCATCTATCAGCAGTCCATCTAGCAGGAGTCCGGAATGTGGTGGCAGATGCACTTTCCCGGACAACTCCACTGGAGTCGGAATGGTCACTAGACAATCGATCCTTCCAGTGGATATCATCTCAAGTCCCGGGTCTCCAGGTGGACCTGTTTGCGACGGAGTCCAATCGCAAACTAGATTGTTACATAGCCCCCAACCTGGACCCTCAGGCTTATGCCATGGACGCTATGTCACTAGATTGGAACACTTGGAAGACTATTTATCTGTTTCCTCCGATAAATCTCCTGCTGAAAGTTTTGCACAAACTCAGATCTTTCAAAGGTCGAGTGGCTCTGGTAGCCCCCAACTGGCCCAAGAGCAACTGGTTCCCCTTGTTACTAGAGCTAGGCCTCCGCCCCTGGCGGATTCCCAATCCTGTACTAACACAAGTAGTACAAACTCATAATGTGTTAGCTTCCTCAAGGATTCTGAATGCCCTAACTTTATGGACTTCATGAAGTTCGCAGCTCAACAAGGTGCAAACATCGATCCTCTGAATACCATATTCCTGGAATCTGACAAAAGAGAATCCACCCTCCGTCAATATGACTCACCTGTCAAGAAACTAGCAAAGTTTTTGAAAGATTCCCAAGTTGAGAAAATGACAATGAACCTAACTGTGACATTCTTCAGAACTCTCTTTGAATCGGGCCTGGCAGCCAATACCATTACTACGATCAAGTCAGCCTTGAAAAAGATCTTCCATGTCGGCTTTGACATTGATCTGACGGATCCTACGAGAGTTGCCGAACTGAAATTTGCCATATATATTACGGAGCATTCTTCTAACCTCTTGGTAGATCATCTGGGAGAATTACTGCCACATTTAGACAAAAAATCTGTATGTCTTAAAGGTTTAAATTTGCAAAGAACAAAATGTGGTAGGTTGCGAAGAAATGTTATTGCACCCAGCTTTGCTAAATACCTGAGAAATGATATTCGAAAAAGTCATTTCAGCTTGACAGTTGGTGAAAGCACGAATGAAGCCAACATTTCGTGTATCACTTAGTATTCGCTACTTCAGTGTAAAACAAAAAGTAGTGGTAGATACATTCTATCGATTGGTTCCATTGCAAGACTGCTCAGCAAACGCACTTAATGCAACTGTGAGAAAATGTTTGGAGCAGGATAGATTGCAGCTTAAGAAAATGGTAGGCATAGGATGTGATAGTGCCAGCTCGATGATAGGCTCTCACCATTCCCTTGTAACCCTACTGAAAAATTACAACCCTGACTTAACTGTTTTCAAGTGTATCTGTCACACTACATCTTGCAGCCAGCAAAGCCTCTGAAGTGCTTCCAAGAGCGTTAGGGTTCATTATTCGTGAGTCACATAATTGGTTTCCAAATAGTCCCAAACATATTCAGAAATGAAATCTACCACTCTCTCGAGAGTAAAAAACCAAAAAAGATACCAGGGATGTCAGCAACTCGTTGGTTAGCGAGGTTATAGGCTATGAGTGTTATTATTGACCAATGGGATGCACTGAGGCTTCAAATTCAGATAGTAGCATCTACAGAACGTTGTCACATGGCGAAAGTATTGAGAGATGCTTATAAAGACCCTCATAATGAACTATATTTCCTGTTTGTTAGGAAGGTGTTGAAGGAATTAGTCGGGGTAAATAAGCTGTTCCAAGCTAAAAGGACTGATGTTACAAAATTAACTCAAGATTTATTGATCATATATAGAAATATAATGAAAATAATTGTAGAGCCTACTCATCTTGCAAAGTGTCCAGTTGAACAACTTCCTGGGCTAAAAGTTTAAGATTATGTGATTCCGGTGTCCGTTATTAATTTTTTATTTGAGTTTAGAATAGCTGCATTAAAATGTATTCTTAAAGAAACTCAAATTACGCATGTTAAAGAACAATGCAGAACTTTTGTGGTAGAGTTGATTAAAGAAATACAAAGGCGACTTCCTGAAAATATCGAGTACTTAGAATAGCTGCATTAAAATGTATTCTTAAAGAAACTCAAATTACGCATGTTAAAGAACAATGCAGAACTTTTGTGGTAGAGTTGATTAAAGAAATACAAAGGCGACTTCCTGAAAATATCGAGTACTTATTAATGTTGGGAAAACTTCACCCTAGACATGCTACCTCTCAGAGCAAAGAAAACATATCTCCATTAGCTGCAAAGAATAGGTAAACTTTTAATTATATGGACCAAGTTGAGAATGAATGGCAGGCTTTATGGTTCAGAGAATAGCCTCAAGATTGCATGAAAGAGGTTTTTTCATTCTGGGCATTAATTAACGAAAAGAGCAATTCAATAGGCCAGAAAAGACTTCCTAATATTTCATCCTTGGACTTAGCACTTCTTTCACTGGCAGTCTCTAATGCCTCGGTTGAGAGGATATTTTCTCAAATGAACGTAGTACACAATAAATTGAGGAACCGCCTAGTTGTATGGAGCGTAGAGGCAATTTTGCAAATAAGGTATGGCCTAAAGCTTCAAAATGACACTTGTATAACTTATGAGCCACCTATTGATATGGTAAAAAATTTTATTGCTAAGGATGTAATTGAATACGAAGAATGTAACAGTGATTTGCTGGTTTTAGCAGATGAGGACGAAGAGGAATATTGATGTTAATTTGTTGTGTTTAGGCTTTCTAGCTATTATTGATTATTGCTTTTCTTCGTGCCCGTTAATTCTTATTGTCTCAATTTCTAAGGAATATCTTTGTTGCTGTTTTATCCAAGGATAATTGTAATTGTGGCACCCTACAGCCCTCGTTGGCC
>NC_090741.1:105441223-105526223 GCF_036898095.1 Palaemon carinicauda | reverse complement strand
ACTACAAAGTCATGCTCACTTAAAAAAAAAAAAAAAAAAAAAAAAAGACAGTGAGGATCAATGGCAGGTAATCTGCCTGCCATGCTTGTTACCATATTTACCTTGCACTCAACTTTATAAGTTAGCACTTTTTCAATATGGATTCTGAGAAAAAAAAAAAAAGTTAGCCAGTTTACGAACATGATGCTTCTGGTCAAAATGACAAATTTGGAAATAATTTGTATTTTTACTAACGACACAAAACTTTGGTATTTATAGGGGGATTACTTTCGGCGAAGCTGTCAGGAAGACCCATTAATTTTAGTGAGAGTTAACCACCCATCCCGCTAGTTAGCGAGAGGTAGGGGGGTAGTTAGCTACCCCCTTACTCACACCTGTGACTGTACTTTATTTTGCTTGGAGGTACGACTTCAAGGGAGACAGGGTTTAATGGGTAAGTTTGTATAAATAGCTAAAGGTTTGTATCTTTAAGAAAAATAAAAATTATTTCCAAATGTCATTTGTTCCATTACTGGAATACAAACCTACTCTATTTATAAGGGTGACTTCCCAGTTAGGAGGGTGAATGTTCTGTCAATCTGGCTTTTTGGCTTTACCCAGGGCTTCCTCATTATGTACGTTAGTACAAAAATAAGTAAACCCTAACACCTCGCTAACCAGGGTCTGTGGCCTACACAAGCTGTGTGTTGAGTTACGTACTAGCAATGTGACTGTCAGGTTGAAGTTATTTCGAGTCTTGTAGGAATTAACAGAGTTCACCAAGACATTCCTAATACCACCTCGCTAGGGTATGGGGACGTAACAGTACTGTATTGATACAATACTGTTATACAAGGGAGCAATATCTTATCTGCAGTGGTTGAGGCCAGCTTGTGCAGAGGACCAAGGGTGCTGATTTCCCCAAGAGCAAGGAGGGTGAAGAAAAGAAAGAGCTAGTCATTCTTTTTCAATCACTCCAGACTAAAACTGGGTAACCAATGCCCTCAACCTTCTGCTACTTATCCAATAAGGAGCTTGAGGTACCAAACGAGCTGTTGTACAGCCACCACAGGACCGATAAAGAATGTATCGAGTTTCCTGTGGGGTCACGTATTGCGGGTCATGAGAGGTGAAACACTTTTGAAGTTTCCACACACCCGCTTGCAGAACCTGCGTCACAGTGTAGTTTCTTTTGAAGGCCAGGGACATAGTTATATCCCAGACATTGTGCGCTCTGGGTCAACGTGTTGGAGGAGGATCTGGATTCAATGCATGGTCAATGACCCTGCGAATCAAAGCAAAGATGGTGTTTATGATCCTCCTCTATTTCTCCCAGTGCTGACGAAGAGCGAAGGCACATGGGGACGAGCTGCAGCTGTCCTACTGAGATAGAATGTCAAACTCCTCACTGGGCATAGTAACAGAGGATCTGGATCGATGGTTATAGAGTGGAGACTTGCTATTCAGAAGGAATCACACCTAGGATCCAATACCTCTGGATTTCACTTCTAGGCAATAAACTTGATGAAGAAATGCCCACTTTCAGTTTAAACGCAAAACTGAAGGCTGAGGCACAGTCATACTGACAAAACTGAAAGGCGCATTTCCTCCCAGAAATACATGAGGCACTCCGCTATTGCTGGAATAGAGGCATTGAATGGAGAGCTATCCCTTCCACAACACCAACCACAGCAGACATTCGACTTCGCCTAGTAGACTGATGCGGATGGTCTTCTCAGATATCCTGACGTCCTCTTCGCAACTTGTTGCGAAAATCTTCTCTGAGTGAGGAGATGCTGGATAGTCTCCAGGCTTGAAGACAATGCGAAGCTATTCTTTTGTGGAAGATGTTTGTATGTGGCTGTCTTGAGTAGTTCGAGTCGTGGAGGAAATTCTCTCGAAGATTCAACAAGAGCTGCAGGTCTGGAAACCATTCTGTGTGATGCCATAGCGGAGCTATGAGGATCACTGAGAGGTTAACGAATGTTCTTGCCTTGTTGAGTATTCTTCTCATCAGACAGAATGGGGGAAAGGCGTAAATGTCGATGTTGTCCCACTGTTGCTAGAATGCAACTTGCCAGAGAGCCTTAGGGTCCCAGACAGGGGAGCAGTATAAAGGGAGCCTGAACTTCAGGGACGTTACGAACAGATTGAGTCGGAAAACGCCACGAAGTTGGGACTTAGGACTTTGTTGGCCACTACATGATAGCGAGACCAAGTGGACTTCTGACCATCCCAGTATCTCTACTGGCAGATAGAGTAGGGGCTGAGAAAAAGTACCTCCTTGCTTGTTGATGCAAGCCACTACTGTGGTGGTGTCGCTCATTACCACTAATGAGTGACCCACCACGTAGAAGGCCTTCATCTGTTAGAGATTTATGTGAAGGTACTTTTTTAACTTTGACCAATGGCCTAGTGTCGTGTGAAGCCGCACGTGGGCCCTGTCCCCATTCTTCTGATGCGTCAGAAAACAGCATCAAGTCCAGGGAGGACGAGAAAATAGACACCCTTCAGCAGATTCTCGTCTGCCTCCCACCAGTCGAGATCTGTCCGTTCCTCTGGTCCCATAGGGATCAGAATGTCCAGGTAATCAAAGGCCTGATTCCAGTTGGAATTTAGCTGCCATTGGAGGAATCATATCCTGAGGCAGCCAAAGAGAGCTAGACAAGCCAGAAATGATGGGTGTATGAGGAGATATAGTCACCTCTGGGCTGGGAGCTCTTCTCGTCTGAGAAAACGTCTCGCGACCTTCCTCGGCCTCACTACCCTGTCGTCTGATATGAAGGTTTTGTGGATGTTGGTGTATCATTCCTAGGTATACCAGTCTTTGAGAGGGAAGTAGGGATGACTTCAAGGTTTATCATCCCTAGATCTTGGCAAAGCCTCCGAAGTTTGTCTCAGTGCTGACAAAGGGTTGCCACAGTCTGATAGAATCAGCCAGTTGTCCAGGAAATGTAGGAGATGGAT
The DNA here is from genome assembly GCF_036898095.1 of Palaemon carinicauda. NCBI lineage: Eukaryota > Metazoa > Arthropoda > Malacostraca > Decapoda > Palaemonidae > Palaemon > Palaemon carinicauda. Next base: position 105,523,277 of record NC_090741.1, on the reverse strand, counting down.
GCCAAATTATATGAGCCCAAGATGACACTCGGCAAACACTCTCTTAAAGACCTAGGGTACTGTGGAGAGACCGAAGCACAGCACCTGGAACTGGTATTCCTTGTTGTCCAGACAATCTCAGATACTTACTTGTAGATGGATGATTTGGGATCTGGAAGCATGCGTCCTTTAGGTCAAGCGTGCACATGAAGACCTGTGGTCTTAATGCTTGTCTAACTTTCTCCCACATGGTGTGGACTTCGCCACGAAAAACCAGCTACCCTGCGGATCCCTTCGCTTAGGAGCTCATCGACGCTGGGGTCTTGACCAATGGAGGGAGAGACAAGTGAACGAGACGGGATACCCAGAAAGTATCAGGCCGATTTTCCAGGGCTCAGTCCCACGCTGCGTTTGCTCTCCCCGGGAGGACTTGGAACCTTCCTTACCCTTGGCAGGAAAGATCTTTTTTAGCCATCTTCTTGTTCATTACTGCAGTCCTGTTATTACCATTCACGAAGAGGCCAGATATGGACTGCTTGACTCCCTCTATGGGATTTGTAGTCCTCTTTAAAGAGTCCCTAGACTCTGGCAATGTAAGCTGGCGATCGATGAGCTGGCAATCAGCGTGCCAATGATCAGAGCGCTACAACATAGACAAACTGGCGGATGATTGGATAACGTGAGGAACAGTAGTATTGTTCGATGATTGACCAGTTGGGGATCAGTGAGCCGGTGATAGGAGATCAGAGAGGACGCTCAGAGTGCTGGCGATTGACACACGGATGATTAGAGTATGGTTCAACGATTGGGGAATTGAGCTAACGATCGGTGAGCTAGCAATGGGTGACTATCAGGGATCGGGGAGTTAGCAATTAGCAAGGTGACGATTGGCTATCAGTGAGCTGGAGATCAGTGATCAGTGTCTGAAGGTCGACGATTGGAGACAGACGAGCTAGCAATCGGTGATTGGCAAGCTAGTGATCAGCAATCTGAAGAATAATTATCAGTAACAGGCAAGCTAGCGATCGCCAAGCTAGCGATTGTCGATCTGGCCTCGGCGAGCTAGAGATCAGTGATCAGCAAACTGACTATCAGCAAGCTGACAATTGCTATCAGCAAGCTCGAGATCAGCAAGACTGGAGGACTGATTGATTTAAAGTTTTCAGGCATCCTGACATCTAAGGTCATTGACACTGATATCATTTAGATTATATATATAACAAAATTAAAGAATATTCGATTAAAACCATAAAGTTGAATGTGATTATAAAAGTTAGATAGTTTTCAAAAGACCCGCTTCTGAAATAAATCTAAAAATGCCACTTGCATAGAAGGACACATCATGACCAAGAATCTTGGCAAGAATGAACCTGCTACCCTCACTTCGAGCCTCAACCAAATATCTATTCCGCAAGTTATTATAATTGGGGCATTCGGTCCATAGATGCCTCACTGTTCGAGGTACCAAACAGTCGACACAATACGGTGGAGGAAGAAGAGTTGCAGTAGGTGGGAGAAGGTGATCGGTGAATAGCCGAAGGATCAACTGGATACGGGATGAGCCCTTTGGAGGGGCAAATATCCCCAAAAGAGGCTTGCAAACGAGACCGCGACAGTGCATCACGGACCGGGGTTCGTTGACAAACAGGCGAGTCTAAAGAAAATAGGCAAAGGTCAGAAACCAGTAGTATCAGGATAAGAAGGATCCTCTGAAGATGAGACTGAAGAGCCAAAGAGGAGTCTTTTCGCCAAAGGCGAAGGAGCACCTCCAAGGCGGAGTACGGTGGGGTCAACAGACCACAGTGGCAAACCCCAGAAGGGGCAGGAAAACATTAAACTAATCAGCAGCGGCAGGTCTCCTAAGAGTAGTCTCTGAGTGGAGCGAACACTCGCAGGAGAGACTTTGTTCTACGTCAGCTATCTTATTAGAATGAAGAACGGCATTGCTAACCGAGGAAAATAAAACAAATTAGGTAACAAAAACTCCCTCAGGAGCAGCACCTAGTCCACGCACGGGAAAGGTGTCCCCCGAGAGAACACACACAAATTAAGGACTGTGCATTCTCTTCCCAGCCAACATAGACAAGAGGAGAGTGGCAGCATAAAAAGAAACGAGTAGCAAACTATCCCCCCCCCAACACCCCCACTAGCTACCGGGATGTGTATTTGGAAAGAAATGCCAAGGATAACCCAATTACCGTAAGTTTGAAGTTTATAATCTGGCTGGGAATTTTTTTTTTTTTTTTTATTAGACATGGTGTTACCTGTATTATCTTTGCGTACAAACCCACATCTCACTAAATACCGACTGACTGCTGACAATGCTGGAATCATGAAGTATTTCTCAGACCCAACTAAAAATTGGATCGCACGACTTCAAGATGAAATTCTACCTATTACGGTTTGGTTTGGTTGAAGATTGTTACTGGAAATCCTGTCAGATTATCTATATATACTTTTGTTTAAAATGTCAATGGGAATTTTTGAAAATCTACTTAATACTAAAATATTTAGCAAACCATATATTATCAGACAACCAGATTACAGTAATAGCGAAGTCAGTCAGGAGACTGATCAAATCAGGAACCACCAACAGGCGATGCCAGGAAAGGGTTCTAAGCTCTTTGCAATATGCCTCGGTAACGAACCATCCTCAAAGTACGACTCAAGGATACAAGCAGAGTTTGGAAACAGATCCTACACAGCTCTTCGCTACCATCAGAAGATGACCCCGGTGTTACTCCGAAGGCAGTGGTCTACTGCCAATACCGTTGCGCTTTCCTCCTCCGGTAGTGATATTTCATATGCACGCCTCATTGGACAGTTGGGGGAGTCATACCCGATTCAAGAAAGTGCAAGGTGGTTGGTCTCAGAAATTTCAACAATTCCACATAATTTCTGGAGGCCATGGCAGTCTTCTTGTCCCACAAAAGGTTACACTTTAAGAAGAATATTCAGATTCATTTAGTCCTCGACAGCAAAGTAATAGTCCATCAACAGGCAAGGGTCAAGGTCCCCCAAATAAATCGTGTAATGTTCGCCATCCTTACGTTGGCTCAGAGGAAAAGGTAGCATCTGTCAGCATTGCACCTTCACGGAGTACGGAATGTGATGGCGGACTCCTTATCTCGCACCCTCTAGAGACGGAATGGTCTCTCACCCTCTAGAGACAGAATGGTCTCTAGAAGGAAAATCATTCTCTTTCGTGCAGGATCATGTCCCTAGTCTTCATGTGGATCTGTTTGCCAACAAGAAACTTCCCTGCTATGTAGCACCAAATATGGATCCGGCAGCAGTGAACATGGATGCGATGAACCTGGATTGGAACCAGTGGGAGAGGATCTACCTGATTCCAACCTTCAATCTTCTCATGATGGTTTTGGACAAACTTTGATCGTGCAACGGGTCGCAGGCCTGGTTGCTCCTCTTTGGCTGAAGCGCAACTGGTACCACATGGTGACAGAAATGAACCCCAAGTTGGTGCCGTTGCCCAACCCGAGTCTGTCCCAGGAAGTACAGCGGAAGATTGTCTACGCTTCATCATGGAAAACTATCAACCTTCATCTCATGTTTTTTTCATATTAGCTCTAGATAAAGAGGTTCAAAATTCAATACGACAAGTTAGAGTTTGCAGAAAATTTTTAAACTTCCACTACTTTGACTCAGTATGAAACATCGTGGAAGAAATAGGTTAAGTACGTTAAGGACAAGAATACAGATTCTATTACCATGGATTTTTGTTTCGGATTTTCGATTGACTTAACGTGCAAGGTCTAGCATCCTCGACGATATCGTCGTACAAGTCAGCCCTTGCTAGACCCATTTTATATGCTTTTGATATTGATTTCAACTCGGACCTCGTCAATAAGATTCCAAAAGCTTTTGCAAGGATAAGACCTTCGGCTCCGCCGACACAGATTTCCTGGTCTTTGGATAAAGTGTTACAATTTGCTTCGGAAATTGACAATCAAACTGCATCTATGCGTGACCCGACTCAAAAATTGATTTGTTCCATAACTGGAATACATACCATGTTATTTAATAGGGGTATTACTTTCGGCAAGCTATTATAATTTTAACCAGGGTTAACTACCCATACCGCTAGTTAGGGGGGGTAGGGGAGGGTAGCTTGCTACTGGGGCCCCTCACACACCTGTGATTGAGCTCACTTTGCTTTCGGCTCAGATGGCGAACGGACGTCGACGCTCTTTATCCTCGCCAAATATTGGCAGCCATTAATGACTTGCTTTTTCTTTTTCTCTTAAAGAATGAATTTGTGAAGTTGACTTCTGCGATCATGCGCACCTGCCCTGGACACTCCGGCCTCCCTTGTGGGACGTTTATGTTGGTGGTGGAGACTGATCCTCTCACCCTTTGTCCTATATACAGAGGTCAAGGTTTTGATAGCGTAAATAAGTGTAATGAGTGTAGGGAGGGGTCTTCCTCCCAGTGGGAGAGGTTTGGGCGACAGTGGAAGAAGAGCTTGTTCTAAGGACATCACTAGAATGGATAGTTTTAAAATTATTAAGGAAGCTTCCATAATGTTAGTTCTGGGTCAATGCTGTAAACATTTCTTTTGTACAAGAAAGGCATTCTGCTTGAATATTTTACGTCTGCCAATAAAATCGTGATGGGTGCAATAACAAAGAACAGGCTTGGTACTTAAGGCTCATTAATAAGTTATGCCAGAGGGGACAGTATGAGGTTTTGACTCAATGCTGCTACCCCTACCAGTTTGTTGTAGAAATGGCCATTTGATGAGTTTATATCTATTTATTTTACTTGTGTCAACACCAGAGATCTGGTTTTGTGTTTCTATGAGGATGAAATCTCACTTAGATTGAATTTATTTTGTACTTTTTTAATTTATTAAGTAATAAGTGCATCTAAGTAAACTGGTGACAATTATTTGTAGTCGTGGATGTGTTGAAACCCACCAAATTGCGCTATAATAACAGTTACTGATCAGTTCCACTACCAAATAATTTTCAGAAGCTTTACGTATACTTTTAACTTGTTTAACCTACTGTGGGCACCTTTCACTTCTTAATCTCTCATTTCTAAGAGGAAGTAATGTTATCCCCCGGTTTTCCTTAGTTCATGTCAGGAGGATATGACATCAGTCTTGTGCAAGTCATCTAGGTGGTGATGTTTGTCACTTTTAATTTTGGTCTCTGCTGTGTTGGTTGGCAGAAGGTAGCGAGAAGTGCTGGCACATTGGCGAGGGTGCGCTTGACACGCCTCCCCCACACCCCCGCCCCAAACCATATGAGCAGCAGTGTGAGCGCCATAGCTGAAGGTAACCATACTCATGCATTGTGAAGTTTAATGCTCGCACTGCTTCCCACAATTTTTGCATGCTGTGTTGGCCAGCTGTGCATTGTTGGAACAGCAGTAAAGAAGGCCTTTGCTGTGATGAGTGTAGGTGTTATGGATTGGAGAAATAATGTATATCATTGAATGCAGGTATGTCGAAGATTGTTAATCTTTTTTCAGTTATTTTTTATATAAAGTTTAGTCGTGTGTAGAATGAGGATGCCTGAATAACCCTGTTCGTCGAGTCTTATTCCATGAACCCTGTCCATCAGTTTTTCCTGGAAGCAGGAAAACTATACAGACCGCATGGAAACCATCCCCGTCCTCCCGTTTACGAGTCCGACGATGAATCAACAGTTTAAGGGAAGTTAACTTTTCTCCTTTGTGAGTATATCATACAGTGAACCCTCGTTTATCGCGGTAGATAGGTTCCAGACCCGGCCGCGATAGGTGAAAATCCGCGAAGTAGTGACACCATATTTACCTATTTATTTAACATGTATATTCAGACTTTTAAAACCTTCCCTTGTACGTAGTACTGTTAACAAACTACCCTTTAATGTACAGAACACTTAATGCATGTAGTACAGTACCCTAAACTAAAACAGGCACAAATATTAAAGGCGATTTTATATCATGCGTTTCCTAAACACGCCAAATAGCACGATAAAAAATGGCAACCAATGTTTTGTTTATGTTTATATCTGATCATAATGAAGAAACAAACGCATTTACACATCTGTGTATAGGTTAGCTTTTGCATTCATTATATTGATTATTCAGTACAGTATGTTGATTTGGTTATTACTAATGTTTTACTTAATTTTTCTTAGGACTTCCATATGAAATGTTTTTCTTTATGACGCCGCCTTAAACGACGGAGTCATAAAGTACGCTCAGTAAACAAACTAAGGAATTTAACGCGCATGATGAAAGTGATAAATAATGATATTACAGTAAAAGCTTTTATAAAATATGTTATTACAAATACTATTTACCGTATCTATATAAAATCATACATACGTAGCAAAGCAGGAAAACAATCTACGAGAGAGAGAGAGAGAGAGAGAGAGAGAGAGAGAGAGAGAGAGAGAGAGAGAGAGAGAGAGAGAGAGAGAGAGTTGTTTTACATACGTAAATGTAAATTTTAAACAAAAAAAAATAGCCCCATTCCATATAAAATAGATTACAAATATTTTACTTTATCATATTACAGTAGTCTGTATAATACTGTAAAGTTCAGTACAGTATGTTGTTGTTATAGTCGTGGCGATGAAATTCTCACGAAACAAAAACACGCCATTTGATTACAACAGCTGATTCATTCTCTCTCTCTCTCTCTCTCTCTCTCTCTCTCTCTCTCTCTCTCTCTCTCTTCGTGTTATACAATACTTACATTTAGATGAAGAAACTAAAATTAGTTTTCTTAGTGTCAATTAAATACGAAACGAAAAAATTAGGCAGAGTCTACATCCATTTCAATCATAGCTAAAAATACGGCATCCGATTTCATCGGCAAACCACTATTTTTTGGGAAATATCATTTTATTCTAGAAAATTGCCACTCTTTAAATAGTTAATTGCACATTAAGAAAGCGTGTACTTTTGTTTTTAAATTTCGGGTGTGTTTTAAAAATCGAGTATTGTTGACTTCTTTTTGTTTTACTTTTGGCTGTGATTAGATCAGCTGTCATCTAGCTGCCGCTCTTGAGTGTGTACGAATACACTAACAAAGTATCGTTTATACCATTTCTTAACTTATTCAAACCGTCTACAGTATACAGTTGATATTACATAAGCACCAATGTGTTATAACCTATCAAATTTTTTTGTTTATTACATTTAAACCCCCCTCTCTCTCTCTCTCTCTCTCTACCTCTCTCTCTCTCTCTCTCTCTCTCTCTCTACCTCTCTCTCTCTCTCTCTCTCTCTACCTCTCTCTCTCTACCTCTCTCTCTCTACCTCTCTCTCTCTACCTCTCTCTCTCTACCTCTCTCTCTCTACCTCTCTCTCTCTACCTCTCTCTCTCTCTCTCTCTCTCTCTCTACCTCTCTCTCTGTGGGCTACTTTTCACTACCTCCCATTCCTTACCTCTCTCTATCTCTCTAACAAATGATATCTTTGTTGCTCCTCAAAGTTTCATTTATATTGAAAATCGATCATGATTCAATTTTCCTTACTTTCTCCAATCTCGCACCATCGGTCACATCGCGGTATTTTCGATATTTCCGGAAAATCCGCGATATATGTATATGCATGGGTTATGAAAAAAATCCGCGAAGTGGTGAATCCGCGATGGTCGAACCGCAAAGTAGCGAGGGTTCACTGTACTTCCAAGTGTCTTCATGAATTATATTAAGTAAATGCCTTAAATTCTTCCCTGTTTTAATTATATTGGTTTTAAATGAATGTATGAAAGACTATGTTGTTTGTGAATTATTATTCACCACGTACAATATTTTATCTGTGGGAGTGCTGTTCACTAATTCTTATACTATATTACAGAACCTTTTCCTACCGCCACCAGTCCAACAGTTGCCGATCCTGAACAGAACCTGAATATGCCGTCTTTCCACATTTCTTCTTTAATTTACGGTTAGTTAAATCTTCACAAAATACGTTCCATTTTTTATCATTATAATATATTTGTGTCTTCATCAATTATATTAAGTAATTGCCTCATATTCTTCCCCGTTTTATTTCCATTTTTTTCTTAAATGAATATATGAAAGATTATGCGTTTGCGAATCATCAAACACCAATTTTCAATATTAATCTTACCCGATGATCATGTAGCTGTCAACTCCGTTGCCCGACAGAAATCTACGGTCGGGATACGCCAGCGATCGCTATACAGGTGGGGGTGTACTCACCAGCGCCATCTGTGGTCAGGTACTCCAGTACTTCTTGTCAACAAGACCTCAATTTTTCCTCTGTCGTGCCGCCGGCAAGACCTACATGGATACGCTGTTGATTTTGGAGTCTTTTGTTCACGGTTTGGTGAAGTATTTGCTCTAAAATTTAGCCTTCGCTGTACAGGAAGCTTTTCCCTTAGCTTAGATAGCTTTTGGAATTAATTTGATTTATTGGTTAACGATCTTTGCTTTACTTTGGAATTCCCCCTTGACTGCTCCTGAAATTCAAGATGTCCGACCAGTCCCAAGCTCCTAAATACAGGCGATGTAGTGTTAGGACTTGTAATAGGCGTCTTCCGAAGGCCGCTGTTGATCCTCACACCGTATGTTCCGATTGTAGGGGAAAATCCTGTCAATTGGAAGATCGATGTGGGGAATGTGCTGGGCTTTCGGAATTCGATTTTAATGAATTCCTCAGATATACAACTAGGTTAGAGAAGGAGAGAGTTAGGAGGAATTCTTCTCGCTCTTTGGTTTATTCCTCTCCCCATGCCCCTCAACCTTTTCCTTCCCCTGTGGTGGTGACCCCCGAACCTGCTACGAGTGCTCAGCCTGATATGGCGGATATGTTGCGTGCCATTCAGGCTCTCGGTGATAAGGTGGAGTCGTTGGTTAGTGACCACAATCTTCTCTTGGCAGATGTCAAGGAACTAAAAGTGAAGAGTGCAGTGGGGAGTGTTAGTGCTAGTGCTGTGCATAGTGTCAGTGTCAGTTTTGCGCATGAGGATACTTCTGTGCGTGCCAGTTGTCCTCCCAGTCCGGGACCTCTTGCAAGCTCCCAAGCCCAGGGGAGAAGCAACGTCGAAGGACCAAAGGGTTCGGCAGGCCTTGATCGGCGCACAGTTGTATCCTCAGTGGTTGCGGGCGTATCTGCTAGAGATCGTCACTTCCACTCCCAGACGAATGAGCCCTTAAATTCCTCGTCTGTGGAAGAGGTTTCCAGGAGGAAACGGTGGACCCAGGTCTCACGACCGCTCAAACGTAAGGTCCCTTCCGAGCTAGTCCAACGGCCCAGGTGTAGCCACTGGGCCAGTTCGGACTCGCCGCAGTCATCTGATGACTGCACACCTCCCAAGAGAGGTAGAGTGGTGCCTCAACAGGCCTCTGCTCCAACCACTGTAGACCCTAAGTGGTCCATGCTGCAGACTATGCAGTCTCAGCTTGCGGCTTTGATGCAGGAGTATCAGGCAGAGAAGGTTAGCACCCCTCCTCCTGCGAGAGCTCCTCCACCGTTGCGCAGTCCTCACTGCCAGACGCATGTTCTTGCTGCGCCTCCTGCTTTCATGCGTGAGCTACCGCATCGGGAGTTGCCGGGTTCCAGCACTATGCGGCATGCTCCGCATTCCATGCAGCATGAGCCTCATACCATGCAGCATGAGCCTCATGCCATGCAGCATGAGCCTCATACCATGCAGCATGAGCCTCATACCATGCAGCATGAGCCTCATACCATGCAGCATGAGCCTCATACCATGCAGCATGAGCCTCATCCCATGCAGCATAAGCCACATGCCTTGCAGCATGAGCCGCATGCCATGCAGCATGAGCCTCATACCATGCAGCATGAGCCTCATCCCATGCAGCATAAGCCGCATGCCTTGCAGCATGAGCCGCATGCCATGCAGCATGAGCCTCATCCCATGCAGCATGAGCCGCATGCCATGCAGCATGAGCCGCATGCCATGCAGCATGAGCCGCATGCCTTACAGCATACTCTTCTTACCACACCGCATGCTCCTCAGACCACCGCAGAACCTCCCACACACCAGCCCTCTGCCTTTGTTGTTGCCAGCCCTCAGTCTGTACAGCAGAGGCATGATGATGGATCCGCAAATACACATGCACCCGTTCTGCAGGATTCAGCCATTCAGCCTGCTGCTCTGCCTTTGCCTCTCGCTACTCAACTGTCGGGCGATGAGGTTTCTGAGGATGAAGCTGCTCATCTAGATGATCCTCACTCTGATGTTGAAGGACACAAGTCTTCGCCGCCTTCCTTAGACTTTCGCAAAGTCCTGGCTCTGTTCAGAGAGTTGTACCCTGAACACTTCGTGTCTGCAACCCCTCGTTCTCCTCCCTCCGAGTTTGCTCTGGGCATGCAGTCTACAACGTCTGCCTACACCAAGCTTGTCCTCGCCAGATCATCAAGGAGAGCTTTGAGGGTTATGGGGGATTGGTTGCAGTCCAAGCAGCAACTGGGAAGGACCTCTTTTGTGTTTCCTCCTCCCAAGCTGGCTTCTAAGTCGGGCGTCTGGTATGCCACGGGAGAGGAACCTGGCTTGGGGGTTCCTGCCTCTGCCCAGGCCGACTTCTCAAGTTTGGTTAACTCTCCCCGCAGGTCGGCTATGAGACGTTCGAAGGTCTGCTGGTCCTTTTCAGATCTGGACCACTTGTTGAAGGGAGTCTTTCGTGCCTTCGAGATTTTCAACTTCCTCGATTGGTGTCTGGGAGCCTTAAGCAGGAAGACTGCTCCTTCTGACAAGGACTCGGCCATGCTGATCATGTCCAGTATGGACAAAGCAATTCGTGATGGTTCTGGCGAGCTTGCGGCTATTTTTGTATCAGGAGTCCTCAAGAAAAGGGAACATCTATGCTCCTCCTTATCTGCTGGTATCACCCCTTGCCAGAGGTCAGAGTTGTTGTTTGCTCCTCTTTCCAAGTGCCTGTTTCCGGAGGAGTTAATTAAGGGGATGGCTGCTGCTCTTATCCAGAAAGATACGCATGACCTCATGGCTTCTTCAGCACGTAAGGCTAAAACCTTACCTTCCGTGCCTAGACCCTACCGCACCCCTGTAGCTGATACACCTGCTTCCAGGTTCATTCCGCCCTTTCGTGGCAGAGCCTCCAGCAGAGGAAGTACCCGTGCAGACAGTCACCGTGGCAAGTCCAAGAAGGGTGCCAAGTCCACAAGAGGCAAGCTTTGACTGCCTTCCTCTCCAGACAGCTGTAGGAGCCAGACTCAAGACTTCTGGCAAGCTTGGGAGAGCAGAGGTGCAGACGCTCAGTCTGTGAAGTGGCTGAGGGAGGGATACAGAATTCCGTTCTGCCGCAATCCCCCTCTAACTACATCTCCCATCAACCTCTCTCCCAACTACAAGGAGAAGGACAAGGGGCTAGCGTTACAACAAGAGGTGTCGCTCTTGCTACAGAAGGAGGCAGTGGTGATAGTTCGGGACCATCAATCCCCGGGCTTTTACAACCGTCTCTTCCTGGTGGCCAAGAAGACAGGAGGTTGGAGACCGGTGCTGGACGTCAGTGCGCTCAATGCTTATGTCACCAAGCAGACGTTCACAATGGAGACGACGAAGTCGGTCCTAGCAGCGGTCAGGCAGGAGGACTGGATGGTCTCGTTAGACCTGAAAGACGCATACTTTCACGTTCCCATCCATCCAGACTCCCAACCTTTTCTGAGATTCGTCTTTGGAAAGGTTGTGTACCAGTTCCAAGCCCTGTGCTTTGGCCTAAGCACGGCACCTCTTGTGTTTACGCGACTGATGAGGAATATTGCGAAATTCCTTCACTTGGCAGACATCAGAGCCTCCCTTTATTTAGACGACTGGCTTTTAAGAGCTCCCACAAGTCGTCGCTGTCTGGAGAGTCTCAGATGGACTATGGATCTGACCAAGGAACTGGGCCTCCTGGTCAATATAGAGAAGTCCCAGCTCGTTCCATCCCAGACCATCGTTTACCTGGGTATGGAGATTCAGAGTCGAGCTTTTCGGGCTTTTCCGTCGGCCCCAAGGATCAACCAAGCCTTAGAGTGCATCCTGAGCATGCTGAGAAGGAACCGATGCTCGGTGAGGCAGTGGATGAGTCTAACAGGGACTCTTTCATCGCTAGCCCTGTTCATCGAGTTAGGGAGACTCCACCTCCGCCCCCTTCAGTACCATCTGGCAGCTCACTGGAACAAGGACATGACGCTAGAGACGGTCTCAGTTCCTGTTTCCAAAGAGATGAGGTCTACTCTAACGTGGTGGAAGAACAGCATTCTTCTCAAGGAAGGTCTTTCGTTGGCTGTTCAGACCCCAGACCATCGTCTCTTCTCGGACGCATCAGACTCGGGCTGGGGCGCGACATTGGACGGACAGGAATGCTCGGGGATATGGAATCAGGAACAAAGGACGCTTCACATCAATTGCAAGGAGTTGTTGGCGGTTCATCTGGCCTTAATGAACTTCAAGTCCCTCCAGCTAAACAAGGTGGTGGAGGTGAACTCCGACAACACCACAGCCTTGGCGTACATCTCCAAGCAGGGAGGGACTCATTCGAGGAAGTTGTTCGAGATCGCAAGGGACCTCCTCATTTGGTCAAAAGGTCGAAAGCTCACGCTGGTAACGAGGTTCATTCAGGGCGATATGAATGTCATGGCAGATCGCCTCAGCCGGAAGGGTCAAGTCATCCCCACAGAGTGGACCCTTCACAAGAACGTTTGCAGCAGACTTTGGGCCCTGTGGGGTCAGCCAACCATAGATCTGTTCGCTACCTCGATGACCAAGAGGCTCCCATTGTACTGTTCTCCGATTCCAGACCCGGCAGCAGTTCACGTGGATGCCTTTCTGCTGGATTGGTCCCATCTCGACCTGTATGCATTCCCGCCGTTCAAGATCATCAACAGGGTTCTTCAGAAATTCGCCTCTCACAAAGGGACACGGCTGACGTTGGTTGCTCCCCTCTGGCCCGCAAGAGAATGGTTCACAGAGGTACTGCAATGGCTGGTCGACGTTCCCAGGACTCTCCCTCTAAGAGTGGACCTTCTGCGTCAACCTCACGTAAAGAAGGTACACCCAAGCCTCCACGCTCTTTGTCTGACTGCCTTCAGACTATCGAAAGACTCTCAAGAGCTAGAGGCTTTTCGAAGGAGGCAGCCAGAGCGATTGCCAGAGCAAGGAGGACGTCTACTCGCAGAGTTTATCAATCTAAATGGGAAGTCTTCCGAAGTTGGTGCAAGGCCAATGCAGTCTCCTCAACCAGTACCACTGTAACCCAGATTGCTGACTTCCTGTTACACCTAAGGAACGTTAGATCCCTATCAGCTCCTACGATCAAGGGTTACAAAAGTATGTTGGCAGCGGTTTTCCGCCACAGAGGCTTGGATCTTTCCTCCAACAAAGATCTACAGGACATCCTTAGGTCTTTTGAGACCTCTAAGGAACGCCGGTTGTCCACTCCAGGCTGGAATCTAGACGTGGTCCTAAGGTTCCTTATGTCATCAAGATTTGAACCTCTCCAGTCAGCCTCTTTCAAGGACCTCACTTTAAAGACTTTTCCTCGTATGCCTTGCAACAGCCAAAAGAGTAAGTGAGATCCACGCCTTCAGCAGGAACATAGGTTTCACATCTGAAACGGCTACATGTTCCTTGCAGCTCGGTTTTTTGGCTAAAAACGATATGCCTTCACGTCCTTGGCCTAAATCGTTCGAGATCCCTAGCCTATCCAACATGGTGGGTAACGAGCGGGAGAGAGTACTTTGCCCTGTCAGAGCTCTTAGGTACTATCTTAAAAGGTCAAAACCCTTACGAGGACAATCGGAAGCCTTATGGTGTGCTGTTAAGAAACCTTCACTACCAATGTCTAAGAACGCAGTTTCTTACTACATCAGGCTTCTGATTAGAGAAGCTCATTCTCATATGAAGGAAGAAGACCTTGCTTTGCTGAAGGTAAGGACACATGAAGTGAGAGCTGTGGCTACTTCAGTGGCCTTCAAACAGAACCGTTCTCTGCAGAGTGTTATGGATGCAACCTATTGGAGAAGCAAGTCAGTGTTTGCATCATTCTATCTCAAAGATGTCCAGTCTCTTTACGAGAACTGCTACACCCTGGGACCATTCGTAGCAGCAAGTGCAGTAGTAGGTGAGGGCTCAGCCACTACATTCCCATAATCCCATAACCTTTTTAACCTTTCTCTTGAATACTTTTATTGTTGTTTTTGGGTTGTACGGTCGGCTAAGAAGCCTTCCGCATCCTAGTTGATTTGGCGGGTGGTCAATTCTTTCTTGAGAAGCGCCTAGGTTAGAGGTTGTGATGAGGTCCTTTAGTATGGGTTGCAGCCCTTTATACTTCAGCACCTAAGAGTCGTTCAGCATCCTAAGAGGACCGCTGCGCTCAGTAAGGAAGACGTACTTATTAAAGGCAGAATAATGGTTCAAGCCGACTTCCTTACCAGGTACTTATCTATTTTATTTGTTATTTTGAATAACTAATAAAAATGAAGTACGGGATACTTAGCTTCTTTGTTAACATATATACTGGTTTCCACCCACCTCCCTGGGTGTGAATCAGCTACATGATCATCGGGTAAGATTAATATTGAAAAATGTTATTTTCATTAGTAAAATAAATTTTTGAATATACTTACCCGATGATCATGATTTAATGGACCCACCCTTCCTCCCCATAGAGAACCAGTGGACCGAGGAGAAAATTGAGGTCTTGTTGACAAGAAGTACTGGAGTACCTGACCACAGATGGCGCTGGTGAGTACACCCCCACCTGTATAGCGATCGCTGGCGTATCCCGACCGTAGATTTCTGTCGGGCAACGGAGTTGACAGCTACATGATCATCGGGTAAGTATATTCAAAAATTTATTTTACTAATGAAAATAACATGTTAAACATTTAATGCGTGAGAACTGTTCACTAATTCTTATACTGTACTCTATTACAGACCCTTTTCCTACCACCATCAATCCTACCGTTGCCGACCCACGATTCTTAGTCAATTTACGGTAAGTTAAATCTTTACAATTCGTTCCCATGTTTAATTAATGATTTTATATGATCATAAGAAAGAATAGGGGTGTTTGTATGTATGATACAGATTTGTGTACGGGTTAAGAATACAGTAGTCTTGGGGGGGGGGGGAGGAGGGCGGTACCCCCCCCCTTGTTAAGTTATTTGGGAATGAGAATACAGCAATGTAAGGGGTCGCAAGGGGACATTCTGGGGGGAGGGGGGGGGTTTGTGGAAGAATGCCCTTTTTTCGTGTTTTCTCGACATTACGATTGTCTTCGTGAACTTGTCTTTTTTTTGGGTAGTTGGAAGAATCTGTAATCCCATAACGAAAAAGCACCATTTGTCATCATTTACAGTGGGGGGGGGGGGTTTGCACGTTAAAAATGCCCTTTACCCGTGTTGCTCGTGGTTTCCTTTTTTTCGTGAATTTAGTGCCTTTTTGGGGTGTTTGGAATTAGAGGTAAAATAGCTCAAAAAACCGGTCTTTTTGCGACATTCCAGATCATCAGAAACCTTCCAAACACCTATAATAACATCATGTTCCGATTTTTTTTTGCCTAAAAAACTATTGTTTTAATCTAAAAATTTACCGTTAATTTTACCGTTCTCAGTAAATACCTGAGGTTTGTGACCTGTCAACTACTAAGTTAGGTTAGGTGGGTTAGTTAGGTTCTGTACCCTTTTTGTACTTTTTATATATTGCGTAACCGGTAATATTACCGTAGCATTTGCAAAGGGAACAATCTCGCCCAACGTTGGTAACACTGTGTATCATTGGTAACGTTGCTAATGTTATCATTCGCAGTACATACGTGAGTGAAGTGGCACCGTTGAACAATTGCTTATATTTAAACATTTCAACATAAGTGATTAGGGTAGTTTGCAGCGCTACAGCCAAGCATCCTAATTTGTTTATTATCGCTACCACTGTTATCTTGTATAGAATAAAAACGTTTGGAAATGGTCTATGGATCTTAAATATGTGCTTAAACGCACACTTTTATGTTTTTTGCCGAAAACCCTAAATTACCTGAAAATTTAAATGTGGCTCGAGTTCTTACTCCGGCCACGAATCTTCTCGCTCCCATAGTTAAAAAAAACTAGCTGTAGATGGCGTTACGATAGCGATAGCACTGCTGTAGTGACAAATTACCGAACTAATCGCGGCTGCGGTACTTTTGAAACTACCCAATGAGACCCCACTTGACCTGCGGATTAGCCTACGGGCCTTTTTTTGCCCAATCAGAATTAAAAAATCTCTATCATACCATACCTCACATGAAGCACGCTCGTTCTTTCTAGTGCAGACACCATGGCGTCCGGTGCTACATCTTGTGTTTCTGAAGATATCATTAATTTCGCCCAAATTAACGACCCTACTTTTTTTCAAGTGTTCAGTTTCATGGCCACTAAAAATTTCAGTGATTATTTGTATTTTAAAGGCCTGTTAGGTGATTTTTCCGGTGTGTGTTCTACTTGCAATATCAGCGAAGTCACTAAGAAGAATGACGGCAAATCAAGAAGCGGTGAAAACACGTACTTTTGGCGGTGTAATTATCCCAATTGCCGGAAAAAGATTAGTTTGAAACGAGGCAGTTTTTTTTTTTTTTAAATCCCAGTTGTTGTGCAGGGACATTTTTATCCTCATCTGTGGTTTTGTTTATAAATTTCCCCAATACAGCATTCGCCAGACGTATAAAAAGTTTGCCTCGCATACTGTCGTGGATTGGTACAACTTTTGCCGGGATGTGTGTCGATATTCTTTTGATCGACAGTAAGAAGATTGGCGGACCTGGTCACGTGGTGGAGATAGATGAGCAAGTTTGGCAAACAGAAGTATAACCGGGGTAGTACGGTCGACGGTGCTTGGGTGTTTCGAGGGATTGATCGGGAAACACGTGAGACATTTTTCAAGGTTGTCGATGAACGTTCGGCTAAGACGTTGATTCCTATATTATTAGAATTTGTCCATCCCGAAACTACTATTATTTTGGATTGTTGGAAGGCTTATAATAATATAGAGAATCTATTTTTTCAGCATCACACAGTTAATCATAGCATTAACTTTGTGAGCCCGGACGATCGCAGTGTACACACTAACTTTATAGAATCGCAGTGGAACGTTTTGAAAAGGACTGTCAGGGAACCAGTCACTACGGCCCTCATCCACTACGGCCTCTCTCACCGCCAACCCTACTCTCTCTCTCTCTCTCTCTCTCTCTCTCTCTCTCTCTCTTGTCCTTTGCTTTCTTGAGAGAGAGAGAGAGAGAGAGAGAGAGAGAGAGAGAGAGAGAGAGAGAGAGAGAGAGAGAGAGAGAGAGAGAGAGAGAGAGAGAGAGAGAGAGAGAGAGCGAGCACATGTCAATTTCTCTCCATTATTATTTCATTTATTAGTTTATCTTTGAGAGAGAGAGAGAGAGAGAGAGAGAGAGAGAGAGAGAGAGAGAGAGAGAGAGAGAGAGAGGAGAGAGAGAGATAAAAGCGCACAGAGAAACACGCAAAATAATTAATTAAAAAAATACCAATCAAATAAAAAAAACAATAACGAATATGGGAAACAGACAATAAACGAATAAACTAGCAAATAGATATTTTCAAAAAAATTATTAGGAAATACAAGAAAATAAAAACCACTTAATTCTATAAGTCCTGTTGACTAATGGCCTTCTCACAGCCGACTAGCTACTTATATGTTCGTACAACGTTCGCTGGGACTCATTAAAATGAAGCTTCAAAATCAACCCTATAAGTCATGAATATCAATTTCTGTTATTCTCCATAATGGAATATACCCGTGTTGTATGCGCGAATGAAGTTTGGCCTCGTCAGCATGCCATTCAGTGCAATAACTGTGAATGCTGGCAACACAGGAAGTGTAACACAGGGATTTCCTACCAGGATTATCGTTCCATGGTGAAAGAGGAGCTACACATGCACTGGATCTGCAACAAATGTTCAGAAATAGAAGGCAAATTTTGGAAGCTTTTCCTCTTGATGACATTAGCACCCGACTAGTAGATAATGAAGGCGAGTTTTTTTCTCATTGATATTGATATTATTATCGTTATTATTATCATTATCATTATTATATGTTACTGATGTTCTTAAAGATGGTATCGATGTTATTGATGTACAGATCTGTTGGAGGAGGAGGAGGGGGAAGTTTATCAAAACATCGTCCATATGGCTGAAAGCACACCTTTGGAAGCTTTACCTCTTGATGACATTAACACCCGACTAGTAGATAATGAAGGTGAGTTTTTTCTTATTGATATGTTTGTGATATTACTGATGTTGTTAGGGATGGTATTGATGTTATTAGTGATATTACTGATGTTGTTAGGGATGTTACTGATGTTCTTAGGGATGTTACTGATGTTGTACAGATCTCTTGGAGGAGGAGGAAGGGGGAGTTTTTGAGGTGGTAGGATCTATCCCGAACATCAGCACCCGACCAGCACTGCCAGAGGAATATGAAGAAAATATTCTACCTGATGACACTATTCATGAAGTTCCTGGCATAGGGGATGAATTAAAAGCCTCTTATAAAATCATTGAAGGTGCTACCAGAGGAGGAAATACCCTCCTTGTAGATTCCTTTGGTTATACCTATAACCAGAAGGCCACAGGGAAGAAGAAAAATCCAACTGGTAAAGTAACTTGGCGGTGTAGTGTGAGAAACAAGACGCTAACATATCCTGCTACTGTCCTTCAGAATGGCTCAATTTTCACCGGAGGATCTCATCATCATGTTCACCAACCCCAACAAGGTGCTGTTTTCACGGCTGAAGTCATTGCTACTGGAAAGCCCTTAGTCAAAGAGAAGGTTAACATTTTTTCATCAGCTTTTTCTTTAGTGGATCGTGCTATATCTGCCACAGAAGGGGATGATGCAGTCTGTTTAAATACAGTTAACATAGCACGGTCTCTAAATCGTCTTAGACAGAGTGACAGACCTGATGAACCAGATAATTTGAACTTTGAATTGGATGACAATTACATTCCAAAAGTTCCTTCAGAAGGATATTGCTATAACTGGTGGCAGACACTTAATATTCGCTACTTCTGAACAACTTGCTTTACTGAAGAATGCAGGGACGTGGTACGTGGATGCTACGTTTTGTGTAGTGCGCAAGCCATTCTATCAATTATTTGGCATCCATGCATTCGTGAAAGGAATAGAAGGAAATATAAAACAAGTACCTTTAGTATTTACCCTCATGTCGGGGAAGAGAAAGAAAGATTATAAGAAAGTTTTTAAGATTATTTTAGACTTACTACAGGAATGTAAAGTAGAGAAATTGGTTTTAGATTTTGAAATTGCTCTATGGTCGGCTGTTAGGACATTACTCCCAATGATAAAGTTGCAAGGATGCTCGTTCCATTGGAATCAAGCCATTTGGAGAAAAATCCAAGAAATAGGACTGGCTGCACCATACATGAATCATCGCCCAACTAAGGATTTTATAAGGCAGCTCATGGCACTTCCATTCCTCCCTGAGGAACACATAAAACCAACATTTGAACAGCTTGAGTTACGAGTGCCTCCTGGACCACTTAACAATTCAACGGATTATATTAAAGAAACTTGGATCAGTGGATTCTGGGCGCCAAGTAACTAGACTGTATTCGGCCAGAGTATCTGTACCAACAATGACGTAGAAGGATACCACAGAAAGTTGAATGGTATGGCAGGCAGCTCTCATATTCCATTTTATGTTTTGGTACCATTATTGTACAAAGAAGCCGAAAATGTAACTGTAGAGGTCCGTCTTGTCAAGGATGGTAAACACACATGTCGCCAGCGCCGTCAGTTTAGAACAGTGCAAGGCAAAATATTTGCCTTATGGAAACGGTATGAAGACCATGAAATTACCACCAATCACCTCTTAAATGCATGTTCTAAATTATGTACAAATGGACCTTCCAAATAATTGCTGTTTTATATATTATATCTTAAGTTTTAAACATACTATATATTAGATTTTAGATTATAAGTTTTAAAACTAAATATATGTATACTGTATATCAGATTTCCTTAGCGCGACTACAATTTGTACAGTTTGTATGAACCATACATTCTGGTTGTATTGCTATTTTCCAATGAAATATATTTTTCTTTCTATCAACATGTTTTTCAGTTTAACCTTATAATGAAAAAATAATACATACAATATTTATATATATATATATATATATATATATATATATATATATATATATATATATATTACATATACATATACATATACATATATATATATATATATATATATATATATATATATATATATATATTATAAATTCTTTCATTTTATATTAATGCAATGTCACCAATGAATACCAATTTTCATCAAAAAATACTTTCTAATGACGGCCGAAGTGACAAGGGTGTTTGGTCGGAGTTGGCCGAAGTGACTAGGGGTGGGTGCCGTAGTGACTAGGGGTGGGTGCTGTAGTGACTGGGGTCAAAGGGCGAAGTGACTGGGGCCGTACTGGTTGAGGGCCGTAGTGACTGGCAACCGACTGTCATACCTGCTTTCGGCACACAGAAACACATGTATGACAGTTATTTTGCAAATATGTTATTTTCATTAGTAAAATAAATTTTTGAATATACTTACCCGATGATCATATAGCTGTCAGCTCTGCTGCCCGACAGAAAAACCTACGGGCGGAATACGCCAGCGATCGCTATACAGGTGGGGGTGTACATCAACAGCGCCATCTGTCAAGTAGGTACTCAAGTACTCGATGTCAACATAGAACCAATTTTCTCCTCTGTCCACTGGGTCTCTATTGGGGAGGAAGGGTGGGTCCTTTAATTTATGATCATCGGGTAAGTATATTCAAAAATTTATTTTACTAATGAAAATAACATTTTTCAATATTAAACTTACCCGATGATCATATAGCTGATTCACACCAAGGGGGGTGGGTAGAGACCAGCATTACATGTTGACATTATTATGAGCTAAGTATTCCGTATTTCATTTTAGCAGTTATTCAAAATAACAAGCATAAAATAAATAAGTACCTGGTAAGGAAGTCGACTTGAACAATTACTCTGCCTTTTTAAGTACGTCTTCCTTACTGAGCCTCGCGATCCTCATAGGATGCTGAGCGACTCCTAGGAGCTGAAGTATGAAGGGTTGCAACCCATACTAAAGGTCCTCATCAAAACCTCTAATCTAGGCGCTTCTCAAGAAATGACTTTGACCACCCGCCAAATCAAGTAGGATGCGAAAGGCTTCTTAGCCTTCCGGACAACCCAAAAATATTAATAAAACATTTCAAGAGAAAGATTAAAAAGGTTATGGAATTAGGGAATTGTAGTGGTGGAGCCCTCACCACTACTGCACTCGTTGCTACAAATGGTCCCAGAGTGTAGCAGTTCTCGTAAAGAGACTGGACATTCTTAAGATAAAAGACGCGAACACCGATTTGCTTTTCCAATAGGTTGCGTCGAATATACTTTGCAGAGATCTATTTTGGTTAAAGGCCACGGAAGTTGCGACAGCTCTAACTTCGTGTGTCCTTACCTTCAGCCAAGCTTGGTCTTCCTCATTCAGATGGGAATGAGCTTCTCGTATTAACAGTCTGATAAAATAGGATAAAGAATTCTCTGACATAGGCAAAGATGGATTCTTAACTGAACACCATAAAGCTTCAGACGGGCCTCGTAAAGGTTTTTAAAATAGAACTTAAGAGCTCTTACAGGACATAATACTCTTTCTAGTTCATTTCCAACCATACGATAAGTTTGGAATATCGAACGATATTGGTCAAGGCCGAGAAGGCAGCTCGTGTTTGGCTAGAAAACCAAGTTGTAGAACATGTAGCCGTTTCGGATGAGAATCCGATGTTCTTGCTGAAGGCATGAATCTCACTGACTCTTTTAGCTGTGGTTAAGCATAACAGGAAAAGAGTCTTAAAGGTGAGATCTTTCAGGGAGGCTGATTGAAGCGGTTCGAACCTGTCTGACATAAGGAATCTTAGAACCACGTCTAAATTCCAACCAGGTGTAACCAAACGACGCTCCTTCGTGGTCTCAAAAGACTTAAGGAGGTCTTGTAGATCTTTATTGTTGGAAAGATCTAAGCCTCTGTGACGGAAGACTGATGCCAACATGCTTCTGTAACCCTTGATAGTGGGAGCTGAAAGAGATCGTTCTTTCCTCAGATATAAGAGAAAGTCAGCAATTGAGTTACAGAGGTACTGGTCGAGGATACGGATACTGACTTGCACCAGTTTCGGAAGATTTCCCACTTCGATTGGTAGATTCTAAGGGTGGATGTTCTCCTTGCTCTAGCAAACGCTCTGGTTGCCTCCTTCGAAAAACCTCTAGCTCTCGAGAGTCTTTCGATAGTCTGAAGGCAGTCAGACGAAGAGCGTGGAGGCCTTGGAGTACCTTCTTTACGCGTGGCTGACGTAGCAGGTCCACCCTTAGGGGAAGTGTTCTGGGAACGTCTACTAGCCATCGAAGTACCTCGGTGAGTTATTATCTCGCGGGCCAGAGGGAAGCAACTAGCGTCAACTTTGTCCCTTCGTGAGAGGCGAACTTCTGCAGTACCTTGTTGACAATCTTGAACGGAGGGAATGCATATAGATCTAGATGTGACCAATCTAGTAGAAAGGCATCTATATGAACTACTGCTGGGTCCGGGATAGGTGAGCCAACTATTGGGAGCCTCTTGGTCATCGAGGTTGCGAAGAGATCTATGGTTGGCTGGCCCCAGGTGGCCCAAAGTCTCTTGCATACATCCTTGTGGAGGGTCCAATCTGTTGGAATTATTTGTCCCTTCCTACTGAGACAATCTGCTATGACATTCAAGTTGCCTTGGATGAACCTCGTTACTAGTGAAAAGTCTAGACCTGTTGACCAGGTGAGGAGGTCTCTTGCGAACTCGTACCATGTCAGAGAGTAGGTCCCTCCTTGCTTGGAGATGTACGTCAAAGCAGGGTGTTGTCCGTGTTCACCTCCACCACTTTGCCTTGAAGGAGAGACCTGAAGCTTTTCCAGGTCAGACGTACTGCCAGTAGCTTCTTGCAGTTGAAATGCATTGTCCTTTGACTCTAGTTCCATAATCCCGAGCATTCCCTACCACCTAATGTCGCACCCCAGCCTACGTCCGATGCGTCCGAGAAGAGAACGGGGTTGGGAGTCTGAACAGTCAGGGGAAGACCCTTTCAAAGGTTGATAAAGTCCTTTCACCAAGTCAGACCAGACTTTATCTTTCCGGAAACCGGGATCGAGACCGCTTCTAGCGTCTGTCCTTTTCCAGTGAAAAGCTAGATGATACAGAAGAGGACGGAGGTGTAGTCTTCCAAGTGACACAAATTGAACCACGGATGACAGTGTCCTAACCAGACTCATCCACAGCCTGACAGGGCAGCGTTCCTTCTTCAGCATCTTCTGGATGGATAGCAGGGCTGGGGGTTGATCGTCTTGTTCAGCAACGTCCTCATCAGAGGGTTCCTCATCCAAAACTGATGAGGAAACGGCAACGGAGTGGGCAACGTCTGACTCGCTGAATCCGGTCGCACTGGTGGATGCGTGACGGAGCCGGACACAATATCATGGTACTGCTGCACAGTCTGAACAGTCAACCATGGGGACGCGAGGAAGTACAGCGTCAACCCGAAACTGTCTAGACTGTCTGGGTTGTGCAGTCAACCCCCTACCGGGTTGCTGAGGTTGCCGCACTGCGTCACAACAAGTCACCTCTGCTGGTTGTTGAACGTCTTCCTAGTGACACACTGAACGTCCACAACCACCTCCGAGAGTCGCTTAACGTCAACGTGCGACTGGCAACCCACACTGGGTCGCATAGGTGGAGGAACCACCTCAACTGGCGGACGCGAGTAGGATACCTCAGTGTCAACAGGGCGCACAACCAACCGGTAGGAAGGTTGTTGGCCAGAAGGTTCTTCTCCGTAAAAAATCCTCTATCAAGGACACAAGCTTGGACTGCATGTCTTGCAGCAAAGCCCATTAGGGTCTACGGGAGCAGGTGTGGCAACAGACGGGGTTAGCGACTGAAGCGGAACCATTTACCATCCCTGGAAGCCTTGTTATGCTTTAATTAAAGTCCATAGGAGGCTAAGCAGCTTAAGGCTCCTTTCCAAATGACAGAGTCCTCAAAGGAATATCAGTAGGAGGGAGAACAGCACTTTCTCATCTACAGGAACCATGTCCGAGAAAAGCTAGGTTATCTCAGTGAGGGTCTCACTGGTGCATAAGCAGCAGACCAGAAGGCAACGTTATGTAACTGCTTGACAGTCTGTGAACTGTCAACCACAACATGTGCGTGAGGACATACAGCACTGGTGCATTAGCAGCAGACCAGAAGGCAACGTTATGTAACTGCCTGACAGTCTGTGAACTGTCAAAAAACTGAACTGTCAACCACAACAGGTGCGTGAGGACATACAGCACTGGTGCATTAGTAGCAGACCAGAAGGCAACGTCATGTAACTACTTGACAGTCTGTGAGCTGGCAACAACCAAAGCTGTGTGGGGAAGCCTCAACTCCTGACTGACTAGTCTGCTGCGGGCGAGTGGCGGTAACCACAGTGGGTTGCGGAGGCTGACACACCGTGTCAAAACACGGCAGCTTGTGGTAGCTCACGCACGGCAACGGAGTGCTCCGTGTGTCTGTGGGAGTCAGCATGCGTCTGGCAGGGTCGACTGCGCATGGGTGGAGGAGCTCTCACAACAAGAGTGTGGGAGCAGGCAGCCGCAGCGTCTGCTGGGCGCACAACCGTGGCAGGTTGTAGGCAAACGGGTGCATCGTCAACCTTCTCCGCAGTCAGAGTGTGGGAGCAGGCAACAACCAAAGCGGAGTGGTGGTGCGTGGTGGGGACTGCCGTGGGTTGCGGAAACTAACGCATCGCGTCAAAACACGGCAGCTTGACTCCACCTTCCCACTGCTGATGCGGTAGCTCACGCATGTCAACGGAGGGTGCCGCACGTCGGCTAACGTTAACATGCGTCTGGCAGGGTCGACTGCGCATCGGTGGTGGAGCTCTCCGCAGCCGGAGTGTGGGAGCAGGCAGCCTCAGCGTGAGCTGGGCGCACAACCGTGGCAGGTTGTAGGCTAACGGGAGCAGTGTCAACCTTCTCCGCATGAAACTCCTGCAAAACCGCAGCTAACTGAGTCTGCATAGACTGCAGTAAAGACCACTTAGGGTCTACAAAAGCGGCAACAGACGGAGCTACTGTCCGTTGTGACTGGGTCTAAAACAGCTGGTGCGGCAACAGACGGAGTTACTGCCTGTTGCGGTACCACCTTGCCTCTCTTGGGAGGTGTGCAGTCGTCGGATGACTGCAGCGAGTCCGAACTGACCCAGTGGCTACACCTGGGCCGATGGACTTGCGCGGAAGGGACCGACTTGCACTTAAAAAGCTGCGAGATGTGGTCCATGGTTTCTTACGAGAAACCTCTTCCGCAGACGAGGAATAAATGGGCTCTCTCGTCTTTGTGTGGGTGGGGCGATCTTGGGTAGATACGCCCGAAACCACGGAGGGAAAAAACGTCTGTTCGTTGATCAAGGCCTGTGGAACCCATAAGTCGTTCGAGATTACTTCTCCCCTGGGCTTGGGAGCTTGTAAGAGGTCCCGGACTAGGTGAACGACTGACACGAACAGACGAACCCTCGGACGCAACACTGTAACACTTTGCGCATATCACTTTATCACTTTGATTTTCTGTTTTGCACTTATTTCACTGAAATCGAAACTTTAACTGATTTCTACCTGAAACACGCAATCCTATCCTTCATTAAAAGGTAGTAATTGCGAAAACAGTCGTACAATGCAACAGAAAACATATATAAAGATAAAGAATTCAGTGGCTGGGAAAGAGACTAAACACTAGATCAAATAAACTACGTTTACAATCTCTCACCGCACATAGCCTGGGAACAAGAATAAAACCCTAGAAACGTTTTACCTTCTTCCCCTACAGCGACTAGGGAGGAGAGTAAAAAACGAGAACAACGTTACCAGCTTGAACGAAACGTTTATTCTCCTCTCTCTCCCTCCGTCTCTATCTCTCTCTCTCTTTCTCTCTTGATTTCGCACCTGAGAGAAGAGCCCAATTATATATCGTTAAAACATGTTATTTGCTAAAGGAAAAAACTGAAAGGTTTTCCAAATAAAAAGTTCCTTTAATTTAGAATTTAAACCATTTAAGCTAAGAAAGAATGAACGAAACGCCAGAATCGGTTTACTCTTACTGCAAAGTGAAACCGTGAAACACTCTCTCTCTCTATCGTAACGATAGAGCGCATGTTGAACGTCCTGAACGTCAACAACTGCGTAGACTAAAAACTAAACGTTAGTTCATCTTTGAAAACAGTACGAGACTATCAAAGAAATTCTTTCATAAAACATTAAAATTTAAAAAGTATTAAATTCTTTAAAGGTTAAATACGATATAACGGGCTCAATGTTAATTAACTTCGGTTCCAAGTTAGGACCGCCTACTATCAGGAAAGGTCGCATATAAACAAACATAAAAATTTATTGTTATATGTTTATAATAAATGGAAAGTTAATCGAAGAGGCCTATAAAGGCGGAGAGATATAAAATATATAGATCTATAACGTGTTAAGCAAAATTACCAAAAACCTAAACACACTTCCGTCTAAGGGAAGGGTCGGCCATTTAAAAGTGAAAGAGAGTCCATACTCTCTTCGTCACCATAATTAAATCTATCCAAAACGAGTTCAAGTTTTGAAATGAAGATAAAACCCCTGCATAGCGAAAGCTCAAAACTGGAATAGCGTACTTCACCAAATCGTTGTGAAAACAAATCCAGTTAGTAACAGCGTATTTAGTAGGTCTTGCCAGTGGCAATACAGAGAGAAAATTGGTTCTATGTTGACATCGAGTACTTGAGTACCTACTTGACAGATGGCGCTGTTGATGTACACCCCCACCTGTATAGCGATCGCTGGCGTATTCCGCCCGTAGGTTTTTCTGTCGGGCAGCAGAGCTGACAGCTATATGATCATCGGGTAAGTTTAATATTGAAAATACTGTGTTCCCCAGCGATATCTAGAGGGATCAGAGTGTAAACTGAAAGCATTCTTGAAATTAATCAATCGTGTTTACCCTCTCAAAACTTGCCAAACCCCAGCAACAACGGCCGCTACACACGCTTCTCCTGGACCATCCATAACTCCCGCTCCATCCCGCCCAGCTTAAGTCAGAAAGGTCGTCAGCGGGCTTCCCGAAGATTCGGAATTCAGCGATTTCGAATATTAATCATGTAAGTACACATGGATTTCAGTATTTAACTATGTAGTTAATTATATTTTGTGTAAGGGGGGAGGGCGGGGAGCACAGCCCCCCTGAGTAAGGACACGGCTTTTAGCATAGGTTAGGTGGGTTTTTTGAGTTAGCTTCTCCCGTCGTACTCATAGGTAAGGAAACTGTTGGGGTAGTTTGTAGCGCTACGACCAAGCGTCCTAATTTGCTTATTATCGTTCCGACTGTTATCTTGTATAGAATAAAAACGTTTGGAAATGGTCTACGGACCTTAATTATGTGCTTAAACGCACACTTTTACGTTTTTTGCCGAAAACCCTAAATTACCTGAAAATTTGTGGCTCGAGTTCTTACTCCAGCCACGAATCTTCTCGCTCCCGTAGTAGGTAAGGGGGGGGGGGGGGGGTGTTCCGGGGGGGGGGGGGGGGGGGGGGGGCGAAGCCCCACTGGGTCAAGATACGGCTATTAGCATAGGATAGGTGGGTTTTTTAAGTTAGCTTCTCCCGCCAAAATAGTTTTTAGAACGACGGCCACAGTTCAGAATATTCCAGGGTATTATTACAGTTTCATCCATTATGGGAAATCTATTATAATAATATATTTCCCTAGTAAAGCACGTAATAAGAAAATACTTCTTCTCAATACATTATTGTCGCTAATGCATACTGACAGGTATTGAAGGTCTTGACTTTTTCTAAGTTTAGTGTATATCTTTCCATGGGCACGCAAGGTACCTCTTGTTAGTTTGTATATCTGTTTTCATCCTATTTGGCTCCTCCCCATTGCGTAATGTGACAATATTTGCTTGAATGCGCATTTGCTCCTCCAATCAAAATACTACTGGGATCTTTTCAAGGGTTATTATTGGATGATCCATTTTGTCTCTTATTCTTGTTTCAAGGATCTGTTTTTCGTGCAATATAACATTGTAACCGATAGTATTTTGTTTTTTTCCTATTTCATTATGGGAGAAACTCCTGACTGTCGTTTGTTTTCGGGCTGGAAACCTGCCGGTTCAGTCTTCTCGTTACTTAACTGTCATGGATCCTCCGGTGCAGGTGTGCGATATATGTCGCTATTCTTATTTTGAGGTGATCGGCCGATTTCATGGAAATTATAATGGTACTCCAGAGGTTGTGAATCGGTTTCTTAGAGAGCATTTAGTATTACCTATAAGTGTTAAGTGTGCTAAATGTGATTCACCTTTACTTTTCCGTGAGGATAGACATGTGTGGTATTGTACAAAATCAGTGAAAATACCTAAAACGAAGAAAAGACGTTTGTGTAATTATAGTGTTAGTGACTACAAGGGAACTTTTCTTCACGGGTCCCACCTTCCCCCGTGGAAATTAATTTTATTTGTTAATCATTGGTTGCATAAATGTTGGGACAACCATTTTGTTATTAAGGGCCTTAGTATATCTCCTACTAGTGTAGACTGGAGAAGCTTTTGTTCAGAAGTGACTGAATATAGTTTTGATAACCAAGATTTGATAACCAAGAGGCTATTGGTGGTGATGTGTACTCGTTGAGATTGACGAATCTCATTTTGGAAAACGGAAGTATGACCGTGGAAGGCCTCCGAGTGACATATGGGTGTTCGGGGGTATTGAGAGGCAGTCCAAAAAAACATTTATTGTGCCTTTAATCGACCCATTACCACGGAAGCGTGATGCAGCTACCCTCATCCCTTTAATTCAGAAGTACATTAAACGGGGCAGCATTGTTGTTAGTGATAAGTGGCGGGCTTATAACTCTCTGCAGTCTCTCGGATACGATCACCGTACTGTAAACCATTCAGAAAATTTTGTGGATCCTTCAAACCCCGACACCCATACCCAAAACATTGAACGTCTTTGGCGGGAGCTGAAGGAATGGATACAACGGCCTGGTAACCGTTGAGAATACTTCAGGCAGTATTTGTCACGTTTTATATTTATACACAAATACCCTGAGGAGGAGCTGCTCCATTTTTTTATTATGGCCAGCCAACTGTATCCTCCACAATCTGAGGCACAACGTGTTCCAATAGCTATTGATGATTCAGAAGAGGGTCAACCACAACCTTCCACATCATCATCGTCAGGACGTGATTTAACAAAATACATATTTAAATTTAGCCCGGGGTAAATGGGGGGGTCGCAGGGGGGCCCGGCGGTAGGGGTACAGGGCCCCTAGGCTAGGTTAGGTGGGTTTATTAGGTTCGGTAGTGCCCTGAAAATCACTGTGGCCTTAAGGGGGGGTCGCAGGGGGGGCAGAGCCTCCCCGGTAGGGGTACAGGGCCCCTAGGCTAGGTTAGGTGGGATTATTAGGTTCAGCAGTGCCCTGAAAATCACTGTGGCCTTAAGGGGGAGTTTCAGGGGGCTCCCCAGTAGGGGTACAGGGCCCCTAGACTAGGTTAGGTGGGTTTATTAGGTTCGGTAGTGCCATGAAAATCACTGTGGCCTTAAGGGGGGGGGGGGGGTCACGGGGGGGGGGGGGGGGTTGGCCTAAGTAGGGGTATAAAGGGAGGGGTGGTGGAACATTAATGGGTTAATGTCTAGAAGAGGGGCGCATGAAGATAACACTGTTATTCAATTTATTTTTACTAGAATATGTAGGAATGTATCTATATAATGGTATACCAGCGAGATAATTTAGTGAAAATCAATAATAGTCGAAATATCGACCATCAAACTCACGCTACTCTTGTCTTCCTCCCAGATTTTTCTAAGTCTGTTGTTATTGTTGCCTGTGTCTTATTTTTGCTCAAATGAGCCCTGTAACCACTATAATCCGCAGACAAACTAGTGCACTATGACGTCTTCACGTTTGGCCAATCACAGTGCGACAATAAATTTTCTTTCCCAATGACGTCTTCATGTTTGGCCAATCACAGTGCGACAATACATTTTCTTACCCATCACAGTGCGACAATACATTTTCTTACCCATCACAGTGCGACAATACATTTTCTTACCCAGCCATTTTATTTCGTTCCTAGACATGGAGGCCGTAGCAAGCACGTCGTCTGATATTGCACAAGAAATTGAAATTCCCTATTTCTTGTGCCGATTGTTTCTTAAGTTACGGTGAATTTGTTTTAGCCTATTCGGGGAAAATCGAAAAACTTGTGGATTTGTGCCAGAGAGACAATTTAATTTTGCAAAATAAAAAGTGTCCGCATTGTCAGGAAGTGTGTAGGATTGATTACAAGAAACAGTTTTAGGTGTGAGAAGTCTTACATTATGAAAGGACGTAGACGTAAGCGTTGTTTATATAAAGTGTCAGTGTTTGTGGGTACCTGGTTTTCCAAAGGAAAACTGGACATTGAAACTAATTTAAAATTTATAGTTTTGTGGGTTCAAAACTGTTCTTGCTACGAAGTGGCCATTTCTGAATTGAAATTAAATAAAGGTGCTGTCTGCGATTGGTCTTCTTTTTGCAGGGAAGTTGTAATTAATTGGGTATTAAGGCGCAGCAAGAAAATTGGCGGCCACAATTGTACAGTAGAAATTGACGAGTCCAAATTCGGCAAACGGAAATATAATGTTGGCCGAGTAATAGACGGCCAGTTGGTATTTGGTGGTATTTGCCGCGAATCACATGTTTTTTCTGGTCCCCGTGGAAACCCGGGATCGTGACACCCTGCTCTCGCTGATTAAGGAGAGGATCGAGCCAGGCACAACCATAATTTCAGACTGTTGGCGAGCTTATAACTGTCTGGCAGAGGAAGGTTTTAAGCATTTGACGGTTAACCACAGCCTTCACTTTGTTGATCCCCAGACACAGGCTCATACCAATACAGTGGAGAGGAAGTGGCGGGACGTGAAGAATTTAGTGCCGAAATATGGTAGGAGGAAAAAACACTTCGTCGGGTACCTTGGCACTTCCTACTTCAAGTTGCATGTCAGGGAACCATCGCAACGGCTTCACGTTTTCCTCAAAGCAGCAGCAAATCTTTACCAACCAACAGTTTAAGGTAAGCTTCATTGATTTATAGAGTATATTATAATGGTGATAGTATAACGAAGGGGGGGTCCGCAGGGGGGGCAAAGCCCTCCCGGTAGGCCTAGGTAGGGGTACAGGGCCCCATAGGCTAGGTTAGGTGGGTGTCTTAGGTTCGGTGGTGCCCTAAAAATCACTGTGGCCTTAAGGGGGGTCGCAGGGGGGAATCCCCCCCCGTAGGCCTAGGTAGGGGTACAGGGCCCCCAGGGTAAGGTAGGTGGTTGTATTGGGTTCGGTAGTGCCCCGAAAAATCTCTTTTCTCCTCCTCCCCCCACCCAAAAACCCCGCTTCCCACTGGGGTCCCCCATAATTGTAGTAGTAGGTTTATGCTTACATTTTATGTGTAAGAGTTAAGTCTTAGTTTATTTTTTATTCATTTCCTCATGCTTCTATGCGATGTGCAACAATAATCTGGTTGTTTTTTGCCGTTTTTCGTCGTTAATACTTCAAAAACGGGTGCAGCCTTCTCCTAGACATTAACCTTTATTGCAAATATCATTTGACCCCCCCCACCCCAAAACCCCGGTTCCCACCTGGTGTCCCCCGTAATTGTTGGGATAAAGTAGGGTCTTTCTGCATAACATATGAAACAAAAACAATAAAAACACTGTTACAAAAAAATGATTTATCTGGAAAAACTTGTTGTTTTAACTCCAATTACATAGTAAATCTCTAAATCCTATGGTTTGCGGTCAAAATAAACGTTAAATTCGTTGGAACTACACTATTTCTGATGCAACAAATATATTTTTATTCCAGTTTCCCCATAATGGATGAAACTGTAAATTTACCTCTTCCAGTTTTCTACGAACTCGATTTTAGAATGATGGCCATAGTCCACCCCACTTAATATTACCATTTTCTATGGATGAAAACGGATCTGGCCGTCATCCCCAAAGGCTCCAGTGATTATATTTAACCTATGTATCAGAATATATTTTTTTTTGTAGAAAATAACGTGATTAAACCGGTTTTCACCTTCATTTCATCCGTAATAACAGCAACCAATTCGGTAACTTAAAGTTTGTCAAATTGGTTGATCTGTCTGTTTGTGGTTGAAAAGAAGGTCAAATTCGGTTAAATCACATTATTTACTAAAGGAAAACATTTTCTGTTCAAAATCACACCCTGTAATACAATACAACTTTACCTAAAAATTAAAGTGATGATATATTTACCATACCTTTTATATGTTTCAATCGCATATCATATAAGGTAACACCCAAGTTAAAAACCACTCAGATGGCCACCCTATTGGTAGGCCTAATGATGTTTTAACTGTCGCTAGAATTCCCACAATCTTTGAACAGTAAGTGCATATAAATATAACACGATTAATAACTTACTTACCTTGGCTTCAGGACTCAAAGTTTCTTAATTTTTATTTCCTCAACGTCAGTTACCTTACAATCGAAGCGAGCAGTTAGGTTAGAAACCAGGATCAGTTCGCCACGTGTACACTGCATCCCAAACCCATGACAAAACAAAATCACCAATTGTATTCTAGGCAGCAGTTCTACACTTAAGGAAATTCACAGTAACTTGTGGTAATCAACATTGATAAATGCCAATGCTACACAAATAAACTCAATGACAAACGGGAACCGGTATGGAAGCCGAAATGGAGTTAGTTGTGGACGTGAACCTTTGGAGTTGGTTCTCAAGTCTCAACCAGGCAGTGTTGCCAGATGGGTTAGTGTAAAAATTCTCAAAACAGCCCCAAAAAATCCCCATTGCCATTAATATATTTTTTTCTGATCATCTAGACTTTACTCATATAGAAATTACTCACAATACTTCATATGGAGTGCAAGTAAACTAAATGGAACAATATGAAGATTTACCAATTTTTGTTTCTTCTTCATAGAAATTTGTACAGAATATCCCCATTAGACATCCAAAATCTCCAAATCTAGGGATAAATCTCCATATCTGGCAACACTGCAACCAGGTGACAAATCTTCTTCTCCAGAAATTAACAAAGTTAGTCAAATAAAAACTAATCTTGGTAATATTGCAGTTAGATAAATTGCACAAGTAACTGTTGTGTGGAAATGTTCGTGAGAGTATATGTTATTATTACTATTGTTGTTGAATCTGTTGATTACATGCATGTAGACCTGTCATTTCTAACATTTCATAAAATATTTTGATCATGTTTTCTTTTACTTCTCAAATTGTCTCTCTGGTTGGTGACAGCTACAGTGTTTCTCGGGAACGATTGATTTACTTGTCCTTCAATATTAAGCCGTTTCTCTAAACAGGGTGGCCCCAAAGAACAACACAATAGTCACTCTCATATTCACCCTTTGTCCTAGCTGTTATCACATTCAGCGGGTGAAAACTGTTTTGTTGTATGTGGAAACAGCAAAAATATAAAATTTAATGCATTCCTTGGTTGATATTGTTAATCATAATCAAACCCCCAACGATAAGGAGAGGATAAGTAGCATTTCGATCGTGAGTTTTTGTTCTTTTTACGCAAAATATCTTGAAAGTTGTCTTTCTTTTTAGGTAAGTCGGCGCTCTTAATAGTAAAATTCAAATCTTATCTCTAGTATTATTAAATTAGACTCATATCTTGTTCAAAATCCTGCGTTATTATGGAGTTCCTCTTAAATATGTAAATTTCATTAAGTCTGTTCATGAGGATTGTAGAGGTTTGACTCAATAAGAAGACGAAATCATGGCTTCCCGTTTATTGTTGGAAGGTGGGCGACCAGTCCGCTCAACTATATGAACGTTCGAAACACAACTGCGGGTACAATGAAAACAAGAGAGGTGCAATAAAGGGGATAATCTTATTATAAATAAAGGATTAAATCACTTATATCATAACATTCCTTTCCCCTAGAATTTGCAATAATCGCAAAATAGAAAAATAAATCAAAATTCTTTAAACATCACACAAAAAATAAATCAACAAAATTCTTTAAACAAGGGAACCTGAAAATTCTATATGAATTCAAAACGCTTAATTATAGATTAAGACGATCAGGTGGTTTTACATTTCTTTGTGACCTTCTCACTACTGGAGTCTGTATAGGTAACTCATCACAGTAACTATTACTTACATCTCTAGAAGGTACATTAATAATATCTCTTGAAGGTACATCATTTGTTTCTATGATCATGGAAACAAATGACATGTGTGAGCACTGTGAGTCCCATGTCGAAGATGGTGTGGAGAATTTTTTATGGTGTGTTCTGAGTGGGAACTTAGTCCGGGAAAGTCTCCTTATAACAGTTACATAAAGTTCAACAGGGGAGGATATGAGCACTTACTCTCGGGGCACAAACACCCTGCTAATACTTTACTGTCACAATTCAGAAACCACCACTCTTAAATACAAAAGGGAAATTTACTGTCCAGAGGCCGGAGTACTCCACACGTAGAAATATCAATAATTTATGGCCTACTCTAGCTTTGTCAGGTCTATAGTCATCTCATTCTCAGGCTCTGTTCCGGCTCCGTCCCAGCTACCCCAATGAGATGCTGGACAGGTATTTTACGTTAAAGTAATTAAGACAAAATCCAAAATGGGAGCAGTGATGTAAAGTAGTTTAAAAGTTTAAAGATAAGGATCTTTACCTTCGAAGCAAATATGTTAATGCAAAGTTCCTCGCTGTTACCACCTATAGACTTACTTAGGTTTTCTCTTTAAATATTGGGTACTTTGTCCCGTGATCAACTATTCATTTCACACATTAAAATAAATGAGGGAGCAAAAATACTAAGGAGGTTTAATTAACCTAATATTGATTTATTCACAAATTTACATCAAAGAAACGGACATCTTAACAAAGACAAAATGGAATCATAAAAATGCAATTCAAAATGATGAAAATTAGTTAGTTAGACACGTGGTCTGCAATAATAAAAAATCGAAATGGGGTCGGACACGTGGACCATGTGACCCAGAGACTGTGTTAGTCTCCAAGCAAGAAATAATAATGGAAAAATATTTACACACAATCCCACCGCACACAGTCCGAATAGTGTAAAAGCCAGGTTCCCTATCAAATTAAAATTAGTCTAAGCTAAGAATTGGGGGAAAACTAAATGGCCATTGATGTAGTACCTGCACTCCTTTGAGATTAGTCCTATGCCCGTGGTGGCTGTTGACCTGGTTGTCGCACTAATTGGCACGTTGCACTATTGCCTGGCTTACCCCAAAAATTATCACTTTGGCTACAACTATGGTATACCAGGGTCCTCTTCTTCTCAATCTCTCCGACCGGCAGCAATCTTTTGTGAGTCGAGTTTTGGGAGAGAGAGGGGGGGGGGGGGTGAGCCAGAGCTGCACGGGTTCAATGACCAGGCAGGTCAGTAGGCCAGGGCAGCTTCTCGTTGAATGCGCTCGACGCTAAGGTCGAAGAGATCACCTGGCTTCACCTTGCCAAACAGGTGAAGAGCTTGATGCGCATGGTACTTCATTGGGGGTGCCATATCGGGACTTCAGGACAGGGCAATATATTGTTGCAAGGAATGCAGAGGAGGCAGGATTTTGTACTAAATACTTAGAGAAATCTTGCTGCTCTAAGGGATTTTATATATACAATAATCCTACCTATTCTGGCTTGCTAAAAATTAATATTTAAAATGAGAATTAGCAATGGACTGGTGCGATGGGCATACATCTTAAAATTAACAAACCTTAATTGGTATTGAGAAATATAAGATGCATTAATTCAGCAGTATTGAAATTTATATTTAAAATCAAAAATTTTAAATAATTTTTATTTTTCCTAACATACTTACCGAGAACTATTTTTCTTGGAGTCACTTGGTGATCTCTCTTTCTCGACCAAGGTTTTTGGCGCCGTTACCCCCCCTACTCCGTTCTCTATATAGGCCTACCCCCGCCGCCAAAGAATGCGCCCCGAGGGCAGGATTAGGGCAGGTCACTGCTTCTCTGGGCCATTCTCCTCATTAAGTTCGTCGTATAGCCCAACTTGGCAATGGAAGGATGGCACTCGGGGACGGAAGGGAGGGCCATTACCCGAAAAATAGTTCTCGGTAAGTATGTTAGGAAAAATAAAAATTATTTAAAATTTTTGATTTGTTCCAACACAAATACTTACCGAGAACTATTTTTCTTGGAGACTTATACTTTAGGAGGCGGGAGTGCTATTCTGACACTTGACTCGGCACGTAGGGCCTAGAGGGCTATGGAATGCGGGGGCCTATCAGAGTGCGGGAGTGAGGGTAACTGCGCAACCTTACGCTATTATCTAAGATTTTACCTCCTAAAAAATTCTTCTGACGATTTCCTCCGGATGTAGTCGCGAAGAATGTGTTCATCGTTGGGTACAGCCTCTGGCCTTACCGCTACACAGCCTGGAGGGCGGCCATGACTGTCCCAATGGAGAACCCGTCCAAGGATTTCCTTGAATGACAAACCATGGATCTCTCCCACTCTCTTATCGGACGCCAAGGCCAGCAAGAAGACGGCCTTGAGGGTGAGATCTTTGTTCACAATATCTTTCAAGGGTTCAAAGGGGGAACGACACATCATCTTCCGGACCTTGCCTAAGTCCCACTGGGGCACCTTTCCCGCCTGAGGGGGGCAAGACTGCTCGAAGCTTTTGACAAGCATCGCTATGTGTCTCGAGGCCCCCAGGTCGATGCCCTTCAAGAGGAAGACTTGGCCTAAGGCAGCCCGAACCCCTTTTTATGGCTGGGATTGACATCTCCGCTTGGTCCTTGAGAAACACCAGAAAATCTGCTATGTCTGGGACAGAGGCCTTAAGAGGTCTAATGTGCCTCTCAGAGCACCACTTCGCGACGGAGGTCCATTTTGTCTGGTAGACCGCGGTTGACGACTTTCTCAGGAATAGAGACATTCTCTTAGCCGTGGAGGAAGAATATCCTTCTTTCTTCAGGAGCCGCTCTTAGTCTTCAGTCGTGAAGACGTAGGGAGAGTGGCCTGTCGTGGAGCTTGAGAAAGTGAGGCTGGTGTAGGTCTGACCTGACGGACAGAGGCCACGGCGGTTGACTCGATAGGTCTTTTAGATCCGCGAACCACTCTCTTTCTCCGGCCACCAGGGCGCTACCAAAGTCATCTTTTGGTTTCGGGCCGTCTTTACTCTGCTGAGCACTTGTCTTATCAACGTGAAAAGGGGGAAAGGCGTACACATCCAGATTGTCCCACTTGTGCTGAAAAGAGTTTTCTAAGGATGCTTTCGGGTCTGGTACAGGGGAGCAATAGACTGGGAGTTGGGCGTTGAGGTTGTTGCAAAGCGGTCAACCACCGGGGAACCCCAGCGTTGAATGATGAGCTTGGCTATTCCTGGGAGAAGGGACCATTCTGTCCCTACTATGTGGCCCATTCTGCTGAGGCCGTCGGCCAGAATGTTTTTCTTCCCGGGAATGAACCTTGCTAACATCACCCCTTGATTTTCTTCTGCTCAATCTAGACTCTCTATGGTGAGATCGCACAACTCCTTCGATTACAAGTACCCTGCTTCTTTATGTATGCCACTACCGTGGCGTTGTCGCTCATCCACGCCACGGTGTTCCCCTTTAGCAGACTTGCGAAGTGTAGGCACGCCTTCTGGACTGCTTCCAACTCCAGGACATTGTGTGGAGTTGCCTCTCCCCTTCCAAACAGGTCTCTCGTGCCGTTTCGTCGAGGGGAAGGGCTCCCCATCCCTGGTTGGAGGCGTCTGTGAACAGTAGTAACTCGGGAGGGCCGGTCCCGAAGGTCGTCCCCTTGAGTGAGTTCGACTGGCAATGCCACCATTCTAGGGAGGGTCTCGTGTCTGGAATGACTGGGATTAGCACCTGCTGCGAATCCGTCTGTCACCAGAGGTTCCTGAGATTCCATTGGATGGATCTGAGCCTTACCCTCCCTTGGGGAACTAGGTTCTCCAATGAGACCAGGTGACCTATCAGCCTCTGCCCGTCTTCCGCCCTCCTGGGGTGTTCTGACAGGAATGGCTGACTAATGAGCCTGAGGTTTCTTATCTTATCCTCCGAAGGGAAAATTTTCCCCGAAAGATGTCTAATGTTATTCCCAAGTAGTTCATTCCGGTGGATGGGGATAGATTTGACTACTTCAGGTTGATTAAGTTCCCCAGATCCTTGCAAAACTGGAGGAGACTTCTCCCTTGTCCCTCCAAGAGGACCATTGAGGCGGAAAGAAGCCACCAGGCGTCCAGGTATCTGATAAGGCGGATGCCTCGTTCGTGAGCCCCCACTGCGACAGCCGTGGAGACTCTCGTGAACACTTGGGGCGCTGTTGACAGACCAAAGAAAAAGGGTCCTGAATTGCAGGATCTGGGAACCCTATTTCACCCGGAGGAACTTCCGACCCGAGGTGTGGACCGGAATCTGGAAGTATGCGTCCTTGGGGTCGATGGTCATCCTACAATCTTTCTCCCTCAAGGACAGCAGGACTGAATTCTGAGTGTCCATTTTGAAGTCCGTCTTCTTGACGAACCTGTTGAGAGCTGACAGATCTATAACCAGTCTCCACCCCCTGGTCGCTTTTTCCACCAGGAATAGGCGACTGTAGAAACCTGGCCCTGGGAGAAGAACTTCTTCCATGGTACCCTTCTCTAGCATGGACGACACCTCCTCTTGAAGGGCGGTCCTCTTTAACGGGTCTTTGGGATCTAGCCATTCTATCCGGTTGGC
This sequence comes from Palaemon carinicauda, assembly GCF_036898095.1. Classification (NCBI taxonomy): domain Eukaryota; kingdom Metazoa; phylum Arthropoda; class Malacostraca; order Decapoda; family Palaemonidae; genus Palaemon; species Palaemon carinicauda. The sequence continues at coordinate 105,484,430 of NC_090741.1, read as the reverse complement.
CGGAAAAAGCGTGGGTGGTTCCGTTAGGAACGGAAGTCTGTAGCCCTTCTTAGTACGGACACTGTCCAAGGTTCTGCTCCTTGAGCCCTCCATGCTTGCCAATGACGTCTGAGGCATCCTCCAACCCGAGGGTTGGGCGGGGATAGGGGGCCTCCCACTCTTATCTTCTAGAGGGGCGGCCTGATCTGTCTCCCCTAGAGGCGGAGTAACCCGACCTGAAGGAGCTAGAGGGCGCTGGAGCTCCCCTGCGGGGGGGGGGGGGGGGGGCTGAGGCGTTGCGGACCAGGAGGAAGAGGGGGGCTTCTCTCCTCGTAGTGCTGGTAGAGGCTTGGGGTGTCGCGGCACTATCCGAGACGGACCTCTTATAGGGCGGTCTCCTAGGAGTCGTAGGTCTGGGGACGTTAGCCTCCTTCTTTTTCAAGACCTTCTCCATTATGGCTTCTAGTTCCTTCCGAAGAAACAGAGACTCTCCCCACAGGAGAAAGCTGCGAATGGCTCGCGTCTCCCTGTCTGGTACCTTCCAAGACACCTTCGCTAGAACAGTGTCTCGCTTCCAGAACACCCAGTTAGCTGTTAGTGCGAGAGACTGATATGTCAATAACCTAAGGGTTGAAGGCCTTGCTGGACAGGGTCCTCGGGGTCAAAGGAGGCTTGTACACCTCCCAAAGTGTAAGCCCACCAGTCCAGCCAAGAGGAGACGTTTACTAAGCCCCTCGACATTTTCTCCATCATGGAGGCTTCTGCTGGCGAGAACCAGACTGGGGCCGAAGAGGCTCTACTATCTGAAACGCCTTGACTAAGGATGTCCTGCTGACCCCACCTTAAAGGTTGGGGGACCCCGGCATTACTGGCCACTACCTTGCCGACATACTCCTGCTCTAGGACTAGATCTCGGGTTAGAGGAAGTGCTAGGGACGTCTTAGGTTGGGAGGAGTCTGCATGATCCTCAAAAAGGCTTGACTTCCAGGAAACTTCATCCGTAGTTGCAGGTTCCGGTACTTGTGGTGTCTTCTGCAAAGGCTAACCACTCTCCTATAGACGGAGTCCTCCGTCAGGGAGCGCTCCTCTCCGTCAGCCGAGGACTCGGCTTGGGGCCGGGGAGCTGGGTTACCGGGCACGCCGACTGGACGTCTAGCTCTTTGGGGCCAGGGGCGCCGTCCTGCCGAGGTACTGGATTTCATCTGCGGGGACGTCCGCACCAGGGGCCTGGGTTAACGCAGGCAACGCTGGTTCAGCGGGGACTCTCGTCGGCCCAAGGGCTCTGGGTGCCAAGGATGCGGTTCCCGTGGGCTGACCCGACAGCGGGAACCGTTCCTTCTGACCCGAAGGTCGCACCAGCCGGGCTGGTTCTGCCAGGCCGCCCGACAAGAAGCGCGTTTCCCCCCGCTGGGCGGGGTTAACCGGAGGCTTCGGGGACTTACGCTTACCTGTAGAGTCCTTCCTACCGCTTGATCTCGAGGAGCCGGGTCACCGGGCACTCCCCGGGCGCTTCGGTTCTGGAATACCAGGCACTCCCTTGCGGTGGTACCGGTCTTCCCCGGCGGGGAGCTCCGCACCAGGTTCGGGGTCAGAACCGGCATCGCCGTACCGCCGAGGACTACTGTTCGTGTATTCTCTCCGGGGGACGCGGACGCGGATCCCCGTGGGCTGACCCGACGGAGGGAACCGTTCCTTTTAAGTCCGAGGGCCGAACCAGCTGTGCTGATTCGGCCAGGCTGCCCGTAAAGAAGCCCGGTTACACCCGCTGGCGGGCTGGGGGACGCGGACGCGGATCCCCGTGGGATGACCCGACGGAGGGAACCGTTCCTTTTAAGTCCGAGGGCCGAACCAGCTGTGCTGATTCGGCCAGGCTGCCCGTAAAGAAGCCCGGTTACACCCGTTGGCGGGGTGAACCGGAAGCTTCGCGGTCTTACGCCTGCCTGAAGAGGCCTTCTCGCATTTCTCCTTGCGAGGGTTATATCTGCGTCTGGAGGATGGCCTTCGTGGTGAGAAAAAACCCTGGGTTGCCGGTCCGGGGAACGCTGCAATACAGACCTGGGAGGCTCCTTCTCGGCGAGGCCCTCGGCTGCAGAAGAGACTGAAAAATACGCTAAGAGACTGGAGAAGAATTAGGGACATTTTTCCCCCACATGGGGTCATCAGAGGAGACGTGGCCTGCTTGCACCAGGACTCCGTCTCCCCACACACTCTCGAAAGTAGTACTTACCTCGAACTACTTCTTAAGAGTTATCTTCTTCACAATAAACCAACCTCGTCTCCTACTCTGGGTAGGAGAGGGTGGTAGGGAAGCTCTGTCAGGCGAGACGCCCGGCGCTAGTCTTCTTAGGCGAACCCTTCGTCGCCTACTTCTTCTTGGTGCTATACCGCACCCACTCAAACTCCTGGGGAAGAGCAATGGGCACTTCCCCGCAACTGACTTACTTCGTCCCCTACTCTGGGTAGGGGAAGACGGCTGTATAAGAAGCTCTATTCGACGAGGCATCGGGAATTAAGTGGCGAGGCGAGGCTCGTCTTCCTATGAGCCTCTTGGATGTATTCTTCCTCTTGGTGCCGAAGTGCACTCACTGCACTACGTTCCAGGACCAGTAGTCCTGACACGTGGTTGAAGGGGAACATAAGCTGCCCCTACACGGCTAACACCGAGGATAAGGGGAGGAAGAATGATTTATTGTAAAATTGTTCCTTTCAGCTATTAATTCCTTGAAGGAAATCAAGGAATACTGTTCCATAACGCACACAACGCACGACACAAGCACTTAAGGAAATGAATTAAACACCGGGTAAGCACACGGTTGAAAAGTGAACGCACAGGAACACTTGGGAAAGAACACTGCAAAAAAACACAAGTCCCCACGCTGGGAACACGTGGAACACTAAACGCGCACAAAGGATCGAGAGAGACTTGAGAGTGAGGTGTGAACACCTCACGACCAAGAAACTTAATGAGGAGAATGGCCCAGAGAAGCAGTGACCTGCCCTAATCCTGCCCTCGGGGCGCATTCTTTGGCGGCGGGGGTAGGCCTATATAGAGAACGGAGTAGGGGGGTAACGGCGCCAAAAACCTTGGTCGAGAAAGAGAGATCACCAAGTGACTCCAAGAAAAATAGTTCTCGGTAAGTATTTGTGTTGGAACAAATTCAGTTTAGGAATTTAATCTCGACCCACGTAGTTTAAGAAAAGAACCAACATACGCCGGGGTTACACTAAGGCCCTTTAACGTGCGTATCTACGCTGTGACGTCACGAGCATGGCTTACGCCACTGTCAACAAGTTTAAGTTTAGATTAGTCCTCCCTATCTTTCGTTAAAGAAAACTAGATGTAGGAGAGAATGTTTAAGGGGTAGCTATAGTATTAGTAGAAGAGAGCTAAAAATACGATTGAAAGAAGAAGAGTGAAGAAAATTCTTCACACCCTGGGGATAAAGGGGAGAAAAAAGGGAGAGGGGTTAGTTCCAGTAAATGTGATTCAACTACTTGTTAGTATGAGCAAGATAAGGTTACTGGCTGAATGATGAGTGAAGTTGTTCTTCACATCAACGTCCGTTTAAAGTTAACAAAACGCTGTTGGTGTTAATTAAAATCAATTGAATCAAAAGTTATGCTTTCACGTGAATTTGGGGAAAATTGGACCCGCAGGCAATGCTTCACGGAAGCGTTAAGATAAGTAAACAATCAGTGTTAACTTTAAGCGTATGATGTAATGGTAATTAAACGATTAAAAATACTCAATTCTTCCCACCCTAGGGGTATGGATAGAGCAAACAAAACGTAAGCCAATATCAGTCGAGTTCAGCAACAAGTCCGGCCAATGACAAATTAAAAATTATGGGAGTGAATCCCAATCCAGATCTGACACCCAACGTTTTACATAAAATATTTTTACAAATAAAATTATTGGCGTAATGAAAACTTTGTACACGTCGCGTGGCAAAAGGAGAAAAGTGACTTCCTTCTCGGCGTTAAAATGTGAACAGTTATTTGACACTAGCATGAATGACAATTCGAGACAAACTAGGTCCATGGGGACATCGTATTTCTGACAGCTTGGGTCTTGGATGTCGTCTTTAACAGAAACGTTTAAGATGGGAACATTAAAAACAAAACTTATTTTCAGCACGAGCTGAAGGATGTTAGGGGGATTATAGCAACATGACAAGTTGTCAAGGCAAAAATTGAATTTACGCTTTGGGGTTAAAGCAAGTGATTGACTGAAAAAATGTTGCTGAATGATGTGGCAAAAATAATAAAGGCTTACACTTGTGCCATATATAAGTGAATGAAAATAATAAATGACGTTCAATGTACCGTTATCCTTGAGCAAGGTGAATTGTAAACAGGCTCTAAGCTCCTGTGCTAGGTCTACCTGTGTGACCTTCGCTAAATCCACCGTCAGTGCAAAAGGTCCCTTTCTGACTGCTAAAGTCCTAAGGTTGCGTTCACGCGGCTCGTTCTGAGAGCGGTTTCAGATTTTGATGTGGATGTTTTAGCGTCAACACGGATTGGAGCGGAAGTTACGGGCTTAAGAATAGGACATTCAGGCAACGTGGGCGCTGGTCCTTGGGATGGTATGGTTTTAATGACTGACGTTACCGGTGTAGGCCTCTGCTGGCCTTCAAGCACACGGTTGGGTTGAGTGGTATTTGCGCTACCGCGAGGGGGGTCCATTTTAAGACAATGAATGAGTTTTTCTCCGGGACGGACTGTCACCGGCGGCAAAGATAAAGGGGGTTGAGGGTGATCAAACGCTGGTGGCTTAAGGTTTGGAGATGAGGACGGAGCACGTGGGACTGACACAAAATTACTAATCGTATGCCGTGTTGGCAACATAGTACTGGAATGTGACGATTGAACAGGTTGGGGAGTTGATGCAAAATTAATTACATTTTGCTTGACTGCTGAGGCATTAAAAGGACCAACTAGGGGATCGTTAATGACATTTACAACGGGACGTGTCACTGAAGGTGTCGTCCTCGTTGAAGAATTAGATTGATTGGGTTTGATAGTTAAATTAGGATGAGCCATTAGGCTATTAAAAGCAATTTCAACTTTACTTGAACAAGCAGCAAGCACGGGATAATTTAATTTGACAATAGGATGGTCGTAATGACGTCTCCAAAAATTCTTGTAATGGTTAAGTTCATCTTTTACTTTACTAATTTCACTTTTAAAATGACCCACGGCTTCAGGACCCATGTTGGGAAAATCTACTGAAGCAAGAGCATGAAGTGCTAGGTCTGCATCCTCACAAACTAAGGTGAATGTTAATTCCTGTTCCTTAAGCCTAGCTTTAATCTCCTCGGGGCTAAGCGTTTCCGCCTTAGGCGGTGGAGGGTTGTTTACGGTAAACATGAAGTCCGCCATCTTGGAATGACCACGATTGATGAACGGATTCGTAAAACAAAACAAGGGATAACTGAATTTTCAAATGGAATGTAAAAATGAAACTTTACACATTTACTAGCGTGACAATTGAATATTTAAATTTACTCATGATGAGAAAAAATGGTTAAATGACAACACAAAGGTAAATAACAAAACTACTTTAAAATTCAAATTGACTGGGGCCTAACAAAGCAGACGATGCCCAGGTCACGTGACGTTAAACACTTTACTAAAATGAATTATATACGCACGTGGCGATAATGACTAATTAATTTACTTTAAAGTAGAACATTAGAAAGCACATGGGCTTATGAATGCAAAGATTCAAGTTAAAAGTTAAAATAACAGGTCGAGGCTGACACTGTTGTGACGATTTCACAATTACGGGTGCACTAAGGCGACCACTGAACTACTCAAAATGTAGATAGGCGCACAAGGCAATGACTTTAAAGTGCATTCTCGTGGAGGCTAAACAAAAATGAAATTTCCCTCACGCGGAGGTAAAACAAAAATATCGTCGCTAAAGGACAAATACAATATCTTCTCGCTAAAGGAAATTAAATGAACTACACGCAGTAATTTACTTACGGTAGCAAACAATTACGCACCCTTAGTTTGGGCTGTAAACAAGATCCGCCATCTCGGAACAAACACGTGGAATGAAACGGACTTGGTGTTAAGTTTCTACGTTACTCGTAAGAACACTTAGAATTATGTTGCGCCAATTCGCTCTTTAGGACAAGGACACGTGCTAGGTATACGGGAAACGTTAGTTAGAAAAGTTAAGGTTGGTTAGGGAAGGTAAACGACACAAAGGAAGGTAGACCATAGATGCTTAGCTAGCAAAATTAGTTGACAGCACGAGTACACCGGCGCTCTAGCTGAGCAGTAAACACGGGCGTCTGAACAACAAAAACCTTAGTTCAAGTAGCTTAGAACTTTCTGGTATAAGTGGATTCCGCCACAACACGTGGGTGAACGGATCCGAGACAAAGTGAAGTTCCTACGACAAATTCTAGTCTTTCTGTAGAGAACATTCAAGCAACAAAATAACCTGGTTACGTAGTTCTTTCCTTAAACATGTGGTCGATACAAAAACATCATAATGATTACAAATTTCTCTTCCCAATTAAAGTCTGGGCATTACACATTCGACAAACTGGCTGTGTGCGTGTGGGTAAGTGATATAGCGAGTTACTATATGCTTAATCAAGCTGATTAATTACGTTAATGCTTCACAAGTCAAAGGTAAAAGATCCGGTTCGAAGGACCACTCATGTGGAGAATTTTTTATGGTGTGTTCTGAGTGGGAACTTAGTCCGGGAAAGTCTCCTTATAACAGTTACATAAAGTTCAACAGGGGAGGATATGAGCACTTACTCTCGGGGCACAAACACCCTGCTAATACTTTACTGTCACAATTCAGAAACCATCACTCTTAAATACAAAAGGGAAATTTACTGTCCAGAGGCCGGAGTACTCCACACGTAGAAATATCAATAATTTATGGCCTACTCTAGCTTTGTCAGGTCTATAGTCATCTCAGGCTCTGTTCCGGCTCCGTCCCAGCTACCCCAATGAGATGCTGGACAGGTATTTTACGTTAAAGTAATTAAGACAAAATCCAAAATGGGAGCAGTGATGTAAAGTAGTTTAAAAGTTTAAAGATAAGGATCTTTACCTTCGAAGCAAATATATTAATGCAAAGTTCCTCGCTGTTACCACCTATAGACTTACTTAGGTTTTCTCTTTAAATATTGGGTACTTTGTCCCGTGATCAACTATTCATTTCACACATTAAAATAAATGAGGGAGCAAAAATACTAAGGAGGTTTAATTAACCTAATATTGATTTATTCACAAATTTACATCAAAGAAACGGACATCTTAACAAAGACAAAATGGAATCATAAAAATGCAATTCAAAATGATGAAAATTAGTTAGTTAGACACGTGGTCTGCAATAATAAAAAATCGAAATGGGGTCGGACACGTGGCCCATGTGACCCAGAGACTGTGTTAGTCTCCAAGCAAGAAATAATAATGGAAAAATATTTACACACAATCCCACCGCACACAGTCCGAATAGTGTAAAAGCCAGGTTCCCTATCAAATTAAAATTAGTCTAAGCTAAGAATTGGGGGAAAACTAAATGGCCATTGATGTAGTACCTGCACTCCTTTGAGATTAGTCCTATGCCCGTGGTGGCTGTTGACCTGGTTGTCGCACTAATTGGCCCGTTGCACTATTGCCTGGCTCACCCCAAAAATTATCACTTTGGCTACAACTATGGTATACCAGGGTCCTCTTCTTCTCAATCTCTCCGACCGGCAGCAATCTTTTGTGAGTCGAGTTTTGGGAGAGAGAGGGGGGGGGGTGAGCCAGAGCTGCACGGGTTCAATGACCAGGCAGGTCAGTAGGCCAGGGCAGCTTCTCGTTGAATGCGCTCGACGCTAAGGTCGAAGAGATCACCTGGCTTCACCTTGCCAAACAGGTGAAGAGCTTGATGCGCATGGTACTTCATTGGGGGTGCCATATCGGGACTTCAGGACAGGGCAATATATTGTTGCAAGGAGTGCAGAGGAGGCAGGATTTTGTACTAAATACTTAGAGAAATCTTGCTGCTCTAAGGGAGTTTATATATACAATAATCCTACCTATTCTGGCTTGCTAAAAATTAATATTTAAAATGAGAATTAGCAATGGACTGGTGCGATGGGCATACATCTTAAAATTAACAAACCTTAATTGGTATTGAGAAATATAAGATGCATTAATTCAGCAGTATTGAAATTTATATTTAAAATTCAGTTTAGGAATTTAATCTCGACCCACGTAGTTTAAGAAAAGAACCAACATACGCCGGGGTTACACTAAGGCCCTCTAACGTGTGTATCTACGCTGTGACGTCACGAGCATGGCGTGTGCCACTGTCAAAAAGTTTAAGTTTAGATTATTCCTCCCTATCTTTCGTTAAAGAAAACTAGATGTAGGAGAGAATGTTTAAGGGGTAGCTATAGTATTAGTAGAAGAGAGCTAAAAATACGATTGAAAGAAGAAGAATGAAGAAAATTCTTCACAGATGGGATACAATGCGATGAATGCCGAAGATGGTACCATGATGAAGAAGCTTGCTCTAATTTAAGAGATGGCACAATTGTTATTTTACAAAGCAGGAACATCATTTATAAATGTCCAAGATGTGTTGAGACTGCAAATCCCAATGGTTCATGGGTCAGGCAATCATGGGAAAACGACGAGGCTAAGCATCAACATAGAAGAGATGAAGGTAAATGTACAACAACAGATGTCTGGTATTATGGATATGATAACTGCTCAATACACTAATATGTGTCAGAAAATTGTTGAGCTGAAAGAGAAACTTATGGAATACGAACAAGAAAATGTGACCAAGACCACATATGCTGTGGCGAATTTTCACCGGTTTATACAAAATAGCCCGATAGACTGGGCTGAATCACAAGGTCTTAAGGACAAACTTCACAAAACCATCGGGGGAGTAAATAGAATATGGCTATATTTTAACAAGTTTTATTATAAAAATAATAATCTAATACGAGAAACATGAAAAATTAACCCTTACTTGACATACAAGAACATGTGTGACCGAAAAAAAACTATGTCCACTTCGGACTCAAGATATCAACAAAATTAATTGAACATTTATAAAGTTATCTTGATAAACCCCTTATCGAGACCCTTAGACGTGCTTTACACAATAACACTGATCCCCTGGCACAAGGATCGACAAAATATTAACAGATACAAACTTTACAACAACTCTATCAAGACCTACACGGAAACCGACCTGGGTACACTAGGGGTGGGGAGAGAGAACAATTAGATAGGACTTGCTGTGATTGGGGACGTCGGATCAAAGAGACAGAGCAAGCCTTGCAACCTCCGACGTCACTTTTTTGGCGCAATTTTTCCTGAACCTAAATTTCTAGATTGGATTTTTTTTTATCATGTTACAATAGAATGACGTTATTTTTCTTAATCTTAAATTACAAGTAATTGATTTCTTTAGTCTCAGCGCCTCCCCTACCAGGCGGTTTCTCTTTTTGGTTCTAAACATTCTCGTCTTGAACGACATTCATTCGCCCGCGAGTCCTCTCATCTCCCTCCAATTTGACGTAGTCGTAGGCGGAGTCAAATGGCGGGAACTTCGATTGATCAGGTCGAAATTCCCGACATCCTCCACGCCCCAAAATAAGGAGCGATGAAACGTCGGTCAATTGGATGGAGCTAGACTCGGGGTGGGGGGAGTGACTTACTCCGAGACTCTGTCAGGCTCGCTGCGTAGCGCTCCGCAACGACTCTAACAGAGTACGCACAATATACAACACAGCAATGTTACCCCGGGGCAATAAACATAATCAATAATAAACATATAGTCATACAACAGTTCAAATTAGGCAATGGGCCTAGCAATTCTAATGCACTCGTGTATAATACACATAAAGGAACAGCAGAAATCAGTGATAATGTACACACATATTATACAAAATTCAAATGGCAAAGCAAGTAGGCAATGGGCCTAAAACAAACAGAAATGGCAATGGAAATGCATACATTACAATTCAAATGCAAAGGCAATTAGGCAATGGGCCTAAGACAATCAGAAAATGGCAGAAATTCATACATAACAATTCAAGTGCAAAGGCAATTAGGCAATGGGCCTAAGACAATTCAGAAAATGGCAGAAATGCATACATAACAATTCAAGTGCAAAGGCAATTAGGCAATGGGCCTAAGACAATCAGAAAATGGCAGAAATGCATACATAATTCAAGTGCAAAGGCAATTAGGCAATAGGCCTAAGACAATCAGAAAATGGCAGAAATGCATACATAACAATTCGAGTGCAAAGGCAATTAGGCAATGGGCCTAAGGCAATCAGAAAATGGCAGAAATGCATACATGACAATTCAAATTCAGTCTGTCTCAACTCACAATAATCGAGACTTCTATAGCGCTGCTACAAGCAGGCTGTTACTTAATGGAGTACAAGAGGGAGGGGTTGGTTCTGTGCAACGCTCGGTCTGTACGCACGAGAGACCATCCCGTCCCCGTTCTCCACCCCCTACGCACTTCCAACATCCGCAGATTCATGCACACCTCACAAACTCCACCCTCCCTACCTTCCAGATAGGACACGCCGCTTTTTCACTCATTGTTTACAGCTACGTTTTAAATGTCGTCACCTTTCAGCAGACAGTCCATTAGTTCTCGCTGTTTCGCGGCAGCCCTTCTCAATGGGCGTGCAGAACGTCTTTGTGCGTTCGTCTGCTCTGAGTCAGATTCATTTTCATTTTCATTTTCACTTCTTTCACTAACTGCATAGTTCTCACCTTTCTCGTCGTTGTCGTGCGTTCCTGTGGCTGGTTGTTGAGTTGTCGTAGCTGTTGCCATACCCTGGTCGTCCCTAGACGTCTCCGCTATCCCTGGCATTCCGGCTGTCGAACTGTACGCGCCCTCTTCTCCGTCATCGCCATCCTCAGAGGGGGCTATTTCTAGGGGAACCAGGTGGCTGACAGCTCGCAGCGATTCGACACCTTCAAACAACACTTTAGCCGAACGTACGACTCCGTCATCGTCAGGATACGTCTCCACGACACGTCCCAGAGGCCATGTCGCTCTTTTCTTATTCTCCTGCTTAACTAGCACAATGTCTCCGTGGTGCAGCTTGGAGGGTTCCCCGGGCCGACAGTCGTGCCGGGCTCTCAAGGCACTCAAGTATTCCCTTCTCCAGCGTTCTCTGAATGCTTTGAGTGAATCTGTCAATCTTATGTAACGATCACGTAGCTTCCGAGAGGTGAAGGTTGCGTTGAGATGGTCGTCCGGTAAGATTGGTGCCATGAGGTGGACTTGGTGTCCTCTTATCAAATGGGAGGGGGTGAGGACTTCATCCTCGCGCTCGTCACCGCTGTACATAAGCGGTCGATTATTCACCACTGCTTCTGCTTCTTTCACGAGGGTTAGCACGTGGGCGTCCGGCAGGTACTTCTTTCCGAGGGCTATCTGGAGGGTCCGTTTCGTTACTCCTAGCAAACGCTCGAAGAACCCACCTTTCCAAGGTGCACGGGGCGTCTGAAACTGCCACATTATGCCAGTTTTCCTCAGGAACTGCTGGACTTCATCTTCTTCATAGAGTCCCTGCAGAAGGTGGCTGGCAGCCTTGAAGGTTTGATGGTTATCGGACATGATGAGCTGTGGGGCACCATGGGTGGCACTAAACCGTCTTAGTGCCAACACGAATTCTTCTGCTTCCAAAGAGGGACAGAAGTCAAGGTACACGGCTCTGCTAGCCATGCAGGTTATGATAAGTATATATCCTGGCCGTGTCTCAGTATGAATTGCTGCTGTGTGGTCCACTCCGACCGCTGTGAAGGGTTTTGTGAGGGTGATCCTTTCCTTTGGCAGGGGGGGTGGTGGTGGCTGTCTCGTTAGAGGCTGGAAGGCTAGCTTACATTCAGGGCATTGCCCCACGGTTCGCTTCGCAATGGAACGTAGACCCACCACCCAACATTTCTGTCGAAAGATACCTATTAGAGTATTCACCCCACAATGCAAATGTAACTGATGTAAATAATTTAAATACATCCTAACTAAATGCCCTTTGGCTGGCAAGAGAATTAAATGATCAGTTTCTCCTACATGGAACACTCGTCCCCTGGTGCAGATGAGATTATCTACTAAAACTAAATCCAATTGTCTGACAAAATTAGCAACTTCACGAGGGGGTCTGACTCCGCCCTCTAAGTAGGCATAAACAGTAGGCAAATAATGTTTTTGCTCTAATTGTACAACAATACTGAACGGATGCCGTTCTATCTTAGCAAACTTTAAAACTAGTCTGGCTACTCTTAACAAGAATTGGAACCCTACTTCCCTTTTCAGGATGTCCCAAATCTCGCCTGGGGGGGTAGGACACATCTCCTCCCTCAACTCCTGCACCGCCGCTACTACGTGAGTTTGATGTAGTGGATCTTCCTCCTTGTAAGGAACAGGCTTTCCCGTGGTCCTGAGGAATTCTGGACCGTTCCTCCACAGGGAGTTAGCTTGCAATTGTCGAGCCGTTGCACCTCGGGATAGGATATCGGCAGGGTTCTGATGACTAGGGACATGGTTCAGACTGAAACTACAAACCTGCTGAATAAAAATAATTTCCGCCACTCTGTTAGAAACAAACACATTTTTATTAGACCTGGCATCGGGAGATGCTACCCATGCCAACGTTACCTTACTGTCGGTCCACATTACTATTTCCCGTGGCTCGATCAGTTCCTTGAGCGTTCTTGCTAGTCTGCTGCCTAACAACAAGGCCAGTAGCTCTAGCTTAGGGATCGTCAGCTTGCTCATCCCTTTCGGAGTGATCCTGGTTTTACTAGTAACCAGACTTACCCGATTGCATTCGTCCCTAGTATATGCCACTGCTCCATATGCCTTACTGCTGGCATCGGTGAACACATGAAGTTCTAAGCCCCTTCTTCCTATCGATCTTTGAAAGGTGATGTCGCTCACCGCTTTCAAATCATTCAACAATTCACTTGCCTGTTTAGCCCTTTCTTCTCCTAACACATCATCCCAACCTACATTATCCTCCCATAGTTGTTGAAGGAAAAGCTTTCCCCTTACAAATAATGGGCTTATCAAACCTATCGGATCATAAATGGAGACTAATAGGGAAAGTACCCTACGTTTCGTAGGCACCCATCCCTCCCCCAACTCACAGATCCTTTTACTTTCTTTCACACACAATCTGTCCACGTCCCGGGCCCATCGCAGCCCGAGCACGTTCACACTCACAGGCTCACTCCACTGTTTCTCGCTATCGAAGGCCAAGTGATTGCTTGCCCACCCTTCTAAGGGCATACCCGCCCCTTTTAAGATGTTATGAACAGACTCATGCTCTGGCCTCATATGTCCTATATCTTCAAACGTGGCCAGATAATTATCGACATAAAAGGATTTTACTATATCTGGGCGCCCTTCCTCTTTAAAATGACAATTTAATATCTGTTGTAGCAAAAATGGACTAGCTGTGATGCCGAACACCACGACTCTAAAGGCGAAGGTAAGCACTCGACCAGCTGCCTCGCGCCACAAAAATCGTGTGTATTTGGCATCACGAGGATCTAACAAAACACGATGGAATGCTTTACTTATGTCGGCTAACATGGCATATCGGTTCAACCTAAACCTTATAATTAAACTATATGCTACCTCTACCAAATTGGGCCCAGGTAAGAGACATTCATTCAATGACTTGCAACCCTTTGACTTTGCAGAGGCATTGAACACGATTCTAAGAGGGGGTGGTACGGCTCTCTTTCTTAACACCAAAGTGTGGCATGTAATAACCTTCCACTATGGGATTTTTCACCTCTGATATAAAACCTGCTTTGATATATTTATCTATTACTCCCTGATATTGTTCAAAGTATTTCCTATCCTTTCTGAATTTGGTCTGCAACGACTCTAACTGCGCCACAGCGTTACGATAATTTGTTTCTGGCCTAGCATCCGACCCGAATGGTAGGCTAACCTGATATCCCTCAGGTTTTCTTACAACGCTTTGTGATACCTTTCGCACGGCCTCGGCCTCGCGAACATTGTATTGCTCAGATGGGGCGATGCCAACACGGTCTAATCGCCACCACTCATCTACATCACACAGATATGGCTCGTCCGTGATTCTGCACACTCTCAACGTTCTTACTTGTTCGACCTTTTCCCCTTGGAACAGCCACTGTGGCACCTTCCCGTACGGGGACATACCATTATGCGTCAAGAAAAGATTTATCCCATCTACTTTTTCAACACCTATGATGAAATAGCTAAAATAATCAGCCCCAACTAAAATGTGAACGTTCTTCATGGTATCTGATTGGTTTGCTGGATCGGCTAACGTGACTCCCTTGGTCAAAAGATGCTGTCTGACCTTTACATAACCCACGTTATGTATTGGGACGTCCACGTGTTCGTGTGCCACCAACTTCATACGCACGATTCTTTTCCCCATTTTAACCCTGCAACTTACTACATCGTATTGTCCGCTTATTTCCTCGGAACCAAACGGAGCTACAGGTATATTCAAGGATACTCTTCCTACCACCGGTAGGCCTAATTGACGGGCAATTTTTGCTGAGATGAAGCTCCTCTGGCTTCCTGAGTCAAGAAATAGGCGGACTCGCTTACTACCTTGCCTTAGTTGGATACCTGCCATGGCTGTTGGCAAGATAGTGCATGGGAGGTCCACATCAGACCTCTGCGCGATCTTTGCGCTCGTGCATGGTTTAGATTCTACTTTAACTTTGGATGGACGGGGGGCAGTTTGGTTCTGCGCAGGCGTCGCATTTACTACGGGGCGGGACGTTGTTGATTGACTATTACTACTATGACTAGGGATTGATTGCGGTCTACCCGCATCGCAAATTGCAGTGTGGTGCTTAGCATTACAGTTTCTACAGGAATTTGAAACGGGACATTTATCGCTACGATGGCCTGATTTCGTGCAATTAAAACAAAGACCCCTTTTTAGCAAAATGCGACGTCTAGCAGCTACGTCAGTCACTTGGCGACATCCGTTAGGCGGATGCCGTTCGCTACAAAATGGGCAGGAATTATGGTGGATGGGATGGGTTTTCGGTCTTACACTACTGTCTGGTCTTTTGTCACTCTCAAGACTGTCGCCTCTCTGCAACGCATCGTCTTCTAACATTCTCACAATAAAATCTATTGCCTCAAAAAACTCGTCCAACGTATAGTCGCATTTCCTCAAATGCTCTACCACTTTGCGGTATAGTTTTCCCTCTGACAGTTTTTGATTAATGAGGCTCATGACCATGCCCTGGCCTAAGTCATTGGTACTAAGTCTTTTGATTTGTTCAATAATGATGGTCAACTCAAAACGGAACCTTTTGAGTTCTACTGGGTTTAGTGACGGCACAAAGATGTTGGCTAATTTACGGTGCAGAATCACGAGTGTCTGGTGCACGTTGCCATACTGCTTATCTAATAGGTCTAATGCTACACTATAGTTCGCGGCGGTTAAACTTAGAGATTTGATGATCCTAAGCGGCTCTTTGCCCAACGTCCCCAATAAATACGTGAATTTAGACACTTCGTCTAAATCAGCTCTTCGATCCACGTGGATCCTGAATAGTTCACGGTACGATGCGTACTCTTGCACTTCCCCTTCAAACGTGGGGAGAGGCAGCGGCTTCAACCTGGGGAGGGCAACATTCCCCGTTGAAGGGCCTTTCACTTTATCTATTCTATTATACAATAGGGTGGAAGCACGTGTCGCTTCACCTAACATATGCCTAATTCGGGCTTCGATATTAGATTCTAATTTAACGCGCTGGCTTTTGTATAGCTCTTTAAGCTGTCGGACCTCTGCCTGCAACTCCGTTACCAAATTCTGGTAAACGGACTCAGAGTAGGTCTCTATCAGCGCCGTTTGCGTTTCGCTTAGTAAATCCTCCAGTAGGCCCATCGACGCCTCGATATGAACGATCGTGGACACAGCCATCTTAATTAACTTTACTTTACGTTTGGGGGGGGGGGGGGTTTGGTAAGGCAAGGAAAGAAAGGTAACTTTACGTTAGGAAAGGACTCAAAGAAATTGACCCACGTGGGCGATCGCACATCGGGACGTAGACGAACCTTTAATTGTTACTTCTCTCCCACCCTTAAAAGCACATACTCTAATTAGTCCCGTCTGGCTCTGGGAAGCACTTGTGATCCGGTTCGAAGGACCAAATGTGGCGAATTTTCACCGGTTTATACAAAATAGCCCGATAGACTGGGCTGAATCACAAGGTCTTAAGGACAAACTTCACAAAACCATCGGGGGAGTAAATAGAATATGGCTATATTTTAACAAGTTTTATTATAAAAATAATAATCTAATACGAGAAACATGAAAAATTAACCCTTACTTGACATACAAGAACATGTGTGACCGAAAAAAAACTATGTCCACTTCGGACTCAAGATATCAACAAAATTAATTGAACATTTATAAAGTTATCTCGATAAACCCCTTATCGAGACCCTTAGACGTGCTTTACACAATAACACTGATCCCCTGGCACAAGGATCGACAAAATATTAACAGATACAAACTTTACAACAACTCTATCAAGACCTACACGGAAACCGACCTGGGTACACTAGGGGTGGGGAGAGAGAACAATTAGATAGGACTTACTGTGATTGGGGACGTCGGATCAAAGAGACAGAGCAAGCCTTGCAACCTCCGACGTCACTTTTTTGGCGCAATTTTTCCAGAACCTAAATTTCTAGATTGGATTTTTTTTATCATGTTACAATAGAATGACGTTATTTTTCTTAATCTTAAATTACAAGTAATTGATTTCTTTAGTCTCAGCGCCTCCCCTACCAGGCGGTTTCTCTTTTTGGTTCTAAACATTCTCGTCTTGAACGACATTCATTCGCCCGCGAGTCCACTCATCTCCCTCCAATTTGACGTAGTCGTAGGCGGAGTCAAATGGCGGGAACTTCGATTGATCAAGTCGAAATTCCCGACATATGCAAGTAGGTTGGGAAAAAAAAAAAAAAAAAAAAAAAAAAACTTTGGTCATGAAATCTACGGAAGAAAATACGAAGGGTTCTGTCGGGAATTTCGACCTGATCAATCGAAGTTTCCGCCATTTGACTCCGCCTACGATTGCGTCAAATTGGAGGGAGAGGAGAGAACTCGCGGGTGAATGAATGTTGTTCAAGACGAGAATGTTTAGAGCCAAAAAGAGAAACCGCCTGGTAGGGGAGGCGCTGAGACTAAAGAAATCAACCACTTGTAATTTAAGATTAAGAAAAATAACGTCATTCTATTGTAACATGATGAAAAAATCCAATCTAGAAATTTAGGTTCAGGAAAAATTGCGGGAAAAAGGTGACATCGGAGGTTGCAGAGGCTCGCTCTGCCTCTTTGATCCGACGTCCCCAACCACAGTAAGTTCTATCTAATTGTTCTCTCTCCCCACCCCTAGTGTACCCAGGTCGGTTTCCATGTAGGTCTTGATTGAGTTATGTAAAGTTTGTATCTGTTAATATTTCATCGATCCTTGTGCCAGGGGATCAGTGTTATTGTGTAAAGTACGTCAAAAGGTCTCGGTAAGGCGTTTATCGAGATAACTTATAAATGTTCAATTAATTTTGCTAATATCTTGAGTCCGATGTGGACATAGTTTTTTTCGGTCACGCACATGTTCTTGTATGTCAAGTAAAGTTTCATTTTTCATTTTTCTCGTATTAGATTATTATTCTTATAATAAAATTTGTTAAAATATAGCCATATTCTACTTACTTCCCCAATGGTTTTGAGAGGTTAGTCCTTCAGACCTTGTGATCAGCCCAGCACATCGGGCTATTTAGTATAAACCGGTGAAATTTCGCCACATTTGGTCCTTCGAACCGGATCACAAGTGTTTCCCAGAGCCGGATGGGACTAATTAGAGTATGAGCTTTTGAGGGTGGGAGAGAAGTAACAATTAAAGGTTCGTCTACGTCCCGATGTGCGATCGCCCACGTGGGTCAGTTTTTTGAGTCCCTTCCTAACGTAAAGTTACCTTTCTTTCCTTGCCTTGCCAAACCCCCCCCCCAAACGTAAAGTAAAGTTAATTAAGATGGCTGTGTCTACGATCGTTCATATCGAGGCGTCGATGGGCCTAGTGCAGGACTTACTGAGCGAAACGCAAACGGCGCTGATAGAGACCTACTCTGAGTCCGTTTACCAGAATTTGGTAACGGAGTTGCAGGCAGAGGTCCGACAGCTTAAAGAGCTATACAAAAGCCAGCACGTTAAACTAGAATCTAGTATCGAAGCCCGAATTAGGCACATGTTAGGTGAAGCTACACGTGCTTCCACCCTATTGTATAATAGAATAGATAAAGTGAAAGGCCCTTCAACGGGGAATGTTGCCCTCCCCAGGTTGAAGCCGCTGCCTCTCCCCACGTTTGAAGGGGAAGTGCAAGAGTACGCATCGTACCGTGAACTATTCACAATCCACGTGGATAGAAGAGCTGATTTAGACGAAGTGTCTAAATTCACGTATTTATTGGGGACGTTGGGCAAATAGCCGCTTAGGATCATCAAATCTCTAAGTGTAACCGCCGCGAACTATAGTGTAGCATTAGACCTATTAGATAAGCAGTATGGCAACGTGCACCAGACACTCGTGATTCTGCACCGTAAATTAGCCAACATCTTTGTGCCGTCACTAAACCCAGTAGAACTCAAAAGGTTCCGTTTTGAGTTGACCATCATTATTGAACAAATCAAAAGACTTAGTACCAATGACTTAGGCCAGGGCATGGTCATGAGCCTCATTAATCAAAAACTGTCAGAGGGAAAGCTCTACCGCAAAGTGGTAGAGCATTTGAGAAAATGCGACTATACCTTGGACGAGTTTTTTGAGGCAATAGATTTTATTGTGAGAATGCTAGAAGACGATGCGTTGTAGAGAGGCGACAGTCTTGAGAGTGACAAAAGACCAGAGAGTAGTGTAAGACCGAAAACCCATCCCATCCACCATAATTCCTGCACATTTTGTAGCGAACGGCATCCGCCTAACGGATGTCGCCAAGTGACTGACGTAGCTGCTAGACGTCGCATTTTGCTAAAAAGGGGTCTTTGTTTTAATTGCACGAAATCAGGCCATCGTAGCGATAAATGTCCCGTTTCAAATTCCTGTAGAAACTGTAATGCTAAGCACCACACTGCAATTTGCGATGCGGGTAGACCGCAATCAATCCCTAGTCATAGTAGTAATAGTCAATCAACAACGTCCCGCCCCGTAGTAAATGCGACGCCTGCGCAGAACCAAACTGCCCCCCGTCCATCCAAAGTTAAAGTAGAATCTAAACCATGCACAAGCGCAAAGATCGCGCAGAGGTCTGATGTGGACCTCCCATGCACTATCTTGCCAACAGCCATGGCAGGTATCCAACTAAGGCTAGGTAGTAAGCGAGTCCGCCTATTTCTTGACTCGGGAAGCCAGAGGAGCTTCATCTCAGCAAAAGTTGCCCGTCAATTAGGCCTACCGGTGGTAGGAAGAGTATCCTTGAATATAGCTCCGTTTGGTTTCGAGGAAATAAGCGGACAATACGATGTAGTAAGTTGCAGGGTTGAAATGGGGAAAAGAATCGTGCGTATGAAGTTGGTGGCACACGAACACGTGGACGTCCCAATACATAATGTGGGTTATGTAAAGGTCAGACAGCATCTGTTGACCAAGGGAGTCACGTTAGCCGATCCAGCAAACCAATCAGATACCATGAAGAACGTTCACATTTTAGTTGGGGCTGATTATTTTAGCTATTTCATTATAGGTGTTGAAAAGGTAGATGGGATAAATCTCTTCTTGACGCATAATGGTATGTCCCCGTACGGGAAGGTGCCACAGTGGCTGTTCCAAGGGGAAAAGGTCGAACAAGTAAGAACGTTGAGAGTGTGCAGAATCACGGACGAGCCATATCTGTGTGATGTAGACGAGTGGTGGCGATTAGACCGTGTTGGCATCGCCCCATCTGAGCAATACACTGTTCGCGAGGCCGAGGCCATGCGAAAGGTATCACAAAGCGTTGTAAGGAAACTTGAGGGATATCAGGTTAGCCTACCATTCGGGTCGGATGCTAGGCCAGAAACAAATTATCGTAACGCTGTGGCGCAGTTAGAGTCGTTGCAGACCAAATTCAGAAAGGATAGGAAATATTTTGAACAATATCAGGGAGTCATAGATAAATATATCGAAGCAGGTTTTATATCAGAGGTGAAAAATCCCATAGTGGAAGGTTATTACATGCCACACTTTGGTGTTAAGAAAGAGAGCCGTACCACCCCCCTTAGAATCGTGTTCAATGCCTCAGCAAAATCAAAGGGTTGCAAGTCATTAAATGAATGTCTCTTACCTGGGCCCAATTTGGTAGAGGTAGCATATAGTTTAATTATAAGGTTTAGGTTGAACCGATATGCCATGTTAGCCGACATAAGTAAAGCATTCCATCGTGTTTTGTTAGATCCTCGTGATGCCAAATACACACGATTTTTGTGGCGCGAGGCAGCTGGTCGAGTGCTTACCTTCGCCTTTAGAGTCGTGGTGTTCGGCATCACAGCTAGTCCATTTTTGCTACAACAGATATTAAATTGTCATTTTAAAGAGGAAGGGCGCCCAGATTTAGTAAAATCCTTTTATGTCGATAACTATCTGGCCACGTTTGAGGATTTAGAACATATGAGGCGAGAGCATGAGTCTGTTCATAACATCTTAAAAGGGGCGGGTATGCCCTTAGAAGGGTGGGCAAGCAATCACTTGGCCTTCGATAGCGAGAAACAGTGGAGTGAGCCTGTGAGTGTGAACGTGCTCGGGCTGCGATGGGCCCGGGACGTGGACAGATTGTGTGTGAAAGAAAGTAAAAGGATCTGTGAGTTGGGGGAGGGATGGGTGCCTACGAAGCGTAGGGTACTTTCCCTATTAGTCTCCATTTATGATCCGATAGGTTTGATAAGCCCATTATTTGTAAGGGGAAAACTTTTCCTTCAACAACTATGGGAGGATAATGTAGGTTGGGATGATGTGTTAGGAGAAGAAAGGGCTAAACAGGCAAGTGAATTGTTGAATGTTTTGAAAGCGGTGAGCGACATCACCTTTCAAAGATCGATAGGAAGAAGGGGCTTAGAACTTCATGTGTTCACCGATGCCAGCAGTAAGGCATATGGAGCAGTGGCATATACTAGGGACGATTGCAATCGGGTAAGTTTGGTTACCAGTAAAATGAGGATCACTCCGAAAGGGATGAGCAAACTGACGATCCTTAAGTTAGAGCTACTGGCCTTGTTGTTAGGCAGCAGACTAGCAAGAACACTCAAGGAACTGATCGAGCCACGGGAAATAGTAATGTGGACCGACAGTAAGGTAACGTTGGCATGGGTAGCATCTCCCGATGCCAGGTCTAATAAAAATGTGTTTGTTTCTAACAGAGTGGCGGAGATTATTTTTATTCAGCAGGTTTGTAGTTTCAGTCTGAACCATGTCCCTAGTCATCAGAACCCTGCCGATATCCTATCCCGAGGTGCAACGGCTCGACAATTGCAAGCTAACTCCCTGTGGAGGAACGGTCCAGAATTCCTCAGGACCACGGGAAAGCCTGTTCCTTGCAAGGAGGAAGATCCACTACATCAAACTCACGTAGTAGCGGCGGTACAGGAGTTAAGGGAGGAGATGTGTCCTACCCCCCCAGGCGAGATTTGGGACATCCTGAAAAGGAAAGTAGGGTTCCAATTCTTGTTGAGAGTAGCCAGACTAATTTTAAAGTTTGCTAAGATAGAACGGCATCCGTTCAGTATTGTTGTCCAATTAGAGCAAAAACATTATTTGCCTTTAGAGCAAAAACATTATTTGCCTACTGTTTATGCCTACTTAGAGGGCGGAGTCAGACCCCCTCGTGAAGTTGCTAATTTTGTCAGACAATTGAATCTAGTTTTAGTAGATAATCTCATCTGCACCAGGGGACGAGTGTCCCATGTAGGAGAAACTGATCAGTTAATTCTCTTGCCAGCCAAAGGCCATTTAGTTAGGATGTATTTAAATTATTTACATCAGTTACATTTGCATTGTGGGGTGAATACTCTAATAGGTATCTTTCGACAGAAATGTTGGGTGGCGGGTCTACGTTCCATTGCGAAGCGAACCGTGCGGCAATGCCCCGAATGTAAGCTAGCCTTCCAGCCTCTAACGAGACAGCCACCACCACCCCCCCTGCCAAAGGAAAGGATCACCCTCACAAAACCCTTCACAGCGGTCGGAGTGGACCACACAGCAGCCATTGAAACCGAAACGCGGCCAGGATATATACTTATCATAACCTGCATGGCTAGCAGAGCCGTGTACCTTGACTTCTGTCCCTCTTTGGAAGCAGAAGAATTCGTGTTGGCACTAAGACGGTTTAGTGCCACCCATGGTGCCCCACAGCTCATCATGTCCGATAACCATCAAACCTTCAAGGCTGCCAGCCACCTCCTGCAGGGACTTTACGAAGAAGATGAAGTCCAGCAGTTCCTGAGGAAAACTGGCATAAAGTGGCGGTTTCAGACACTCCGTGCACCTTGGAAAGGTGGGTTCTTCGAGCGTTTGATAGGAGTAACGAAACGGACCCTCCAGATAGCCCTCGGAAAGAAGTACCTGCCGGACGCCCACGTGCTAACCCTCGTGAAAGAAGCAGAAGCAGTAGTGAACAATCGGCCGCTTATGTACAGCGGTGACGAGCGCGAGGATGAAGTCCTCACCCCCTCCCATTTGATAAGAGGACACCAAGTCCACTTCATGGCACCAATCTTACCGGACGACCATCTCAACGCAACCTTCACCTCTCGGAAGCTACGTGATCGTTACATAAGATTGACAGATTCACTCAAGGCGTTCAGAGAACGATGGAGAAGGGAATACTTAAGTGCCTTGAGAGCCCGGCACGACTGTCGGCCCGGGGAACCCTCCAAGCTGCACCCCGGAGACATCGTGCTAGTTAAGCAGGAGAATAAGAAAAGAGCGACATGGCCTCTGGGACGTGTCGTGGAGACGTATCCTGACGACGACGGAGTCGTACGTTCGGCTAAAGTGTTGTTTGAGGGTGTCGAGTCGCTGCGAGCTGTCAGCCACCTGGTTCCCCTAGAAATAGCCCCCTCTGAGGATGACGATGGAGAAGAAGACGACGACGGCGATGACGGAGAAGAGGGCGCGTACAGTTCGACAGCCGGAATGCCAGGGATAGCGGAGACGTCTGGGGACGACCAGGGTTTGGCACCAGCTACGACAACTCAACAACCAGCCACAGGAACGCACGACAACGACGAGAAAGGTGAGAACTATGCAGTTAGTGAAAGAAGTGAAAATGAAACAGAATCAGAGCAGACGAACGCACAAGGACGTTCTGCACGCCCATTGAGAAGGGCTGCCGCGAAACAGCGAGAACTGATGGACTGTCTGCTGAAAGGTGACGATATATAAAACGTAGCTGTAAACAATGAGTGAAAAAGGGGCGTATCCTATCTGGAAGGTAGGGAGGGTGGAGTTTGTGAGGTGTGCATGAATCTGCGGATGTTGGAAGTGCGTAGGGGGTGGAGAACGTGGACGGGATGGTCTCTCGTGCGTACAGACCGAGCGTTGCACAGAACCAGCCCCTCCCTCTTGTACTCCATCAAGTAACAGCCTGCATGTAGCAGCGCTATATAAGTCGATTATTGTGAGTTAAGGCAGACTGAACTTGAATTGTTATGTATGCATTTCCATTGCCATTTTCTGATCGTTTTAGGCCTATTGCCTAATTGCCTTTGCATTTGAATTGTAATGTATGCATTTCCATTGCCATTTTCTGCCATTTTCTGATTGTTTTAGGCCCATTGCCTAATTGCCTTTGCACTTGAATTATGTATGCATTTCCATTGCCATTTTCTGATTGTCTTAGGCCCATTGCCTAATTGTTTTGTATTTGAATTGTCATGTATGCATTCCCATTGTTATTTTTGGTTTGTTTTAGGCCCATTGCCTACTTGCCTTGCCATTTGAATTTTGTAATATGTACGTGTACATTATCACTGATTTCTGCTGTTCCTTATGTGTATTATACACGAGTACATTAGAATTGCTAGGCCCATTGCCTAATTTGAACTGTTGTATGACTATGTTTATTATTGATTGTGTTTATTACCCCGGGGTAACATTGCTGTGTTGTATATTGTGCGTACTCTGTTCGAGTCGTTGCGGAGCGCTACGCAGCGAGCCTAACAGAGTCTCGGAGTAAGTCACTCCCCCCACCCCGAGTCCAGCTCTATCTAATTGACCAACGTTTCATCGCTCCTTATTTTGGGGCGTGGAGGATGTCGGGAATTTCGACCTGATCAATCGAAGTTCCCGCCATTTGACTCCGCCTACGATTGCGTCAAATTGGAGGGAGAGGAGAGAACTCGCGGGCGAATGAATGTCGTTCAAGACGAGAATGTTTAGAGCCAAAAAGAGAAACCGCCTGGTAGGGGAGGCGCTGAGACTAAAGAAATCAACCACTTGTAATTTAAGATTAAGAAAAATAATGTCATTCTATTGTAACATGATGAAAAAATCCAATCTAGAAATTTAGGTTCAGGAAAAATTGCGGGAAAAAGGTGACATCGGAGGTTGCAGAGGCTCGCTCTGCCTCTTTGATCCGACGTCCCCAACCACAGTAAGTTCTATCTAATTGTTCTCTCTCCCCACCCCTAGTGTACCCAGGTCGGTTTCCATGTAGGTCTTGATTGAGTTATGTAAAGTTTGTATCTGTTAATATTTCATCGATCCTTGTGCCAGGGGATCAGTGTTATTGTGTAAAGTACGTCAAAAGGTCTCGGTAAGGCGTTTATCGAGATAACTTATAAATGTTCAATTAATTTTGCTAATATCTTGAGTCCGATGTGGACATAGTTTTTTTCGGTCACGCACATGTTCTTGTATGTCAAGTAAAGTTTTGTTTTTCATTTTTCTCGTATTAGATTATTATTTTTATAATAAAATTTGTTAAAATATAGCCATATTCTACTTACTTCCCCAATGGTTTTGAGAGGTTAGTCCTTCAGACCTTGTGATCAGCCCAGCACATCGGGCTATTTAGTATAAACCGGTGAAATTTCGCCACAGGTTCAGATATCAAGAAAACAATCATGAAGAAGATAACCGCGAATGTCGAACAGGTCAAAACCTCTAAACAAGGTCACTTGGTAGTTAATTTTGCGGATAAAGCTGGGTTAGAAAAGGCTAAAAATGACTTAGGAGAGGTCAAGAATGACATTAAGGTAGAAGTAGATAAAAAGGATCTACTTAAACCGAAGATCAAGGTCTGCAATATTGATGAAAATGAAGATGATATAATTGCCAGTATAATGGAGAAGAATGAATGGTTGAATGATATATGTGAAAATGAAGAGGACTTTAAATTGATCAGGAAGTTTAAATCAAGACGAAGCGGTAAATCACATGTCATTATAAAGTGTAGTCCAACTATCAGGAAAGTTTTCCGTAAAAGGGACGATATAGTATATACCACGCTTGGAGGATGCTGCAAAATTTATGATTCCTACTGTCATGAATTTTTCTCCGACTTATTAAATTAATGATTCTAGGCCCGATGGTATGGGCCAATGACAAGACCTTGAAGAGGTTAGCTTTCCGAAACTATTCAGGATTCAATAAAATATGATTACAATTTTCAAATTTATTACAAAAATAACCATTTACTAGAAAAATAACACACCATAACACTTGAACTAATTGATAAAAGAAACTGTCTCCCTTAGGGGTCTGTAACATGTGCCCATGAAGCACAAAGTCCACGTCGGACCAAAAAGACTAAATTCACACAATTTCAAGATAAATCCTTGGTATAACACCAACCAAGGTTCACAGACGTATTTTACTGAATAAATCCAATCCCCAATCACTGGGATCACAATGTTACAGAGCGATATAAATTAAATACTACACTCATAAAAATTGGGGGAACCGACCTGGTTTCACGTGGCTTGGAGCGGAGACAGAGAGCAACAATTAGAACAACTTACTGTTTGGGGGTTTAGGCAGAGAGAGCAAGCGTAGCTCTGGACAGCTCCAAAGAAAACTACGATCTCCCGCGCTAACTAAAGTGCCCTTGGGAGAGGGGAGGGAACTCTTACGTTATTTATTCAATAAGGGGTTTGATAAAGCTTCTTTATCGACCACAAGACGGAGAAACTGTCCAAGTCTTACTTCAGATCAAAGGGTAAACTTAATACTTCGGCTGAAGGCCATAATTTGCCGTAATCCACCAAACTAGAGAGTCCTTGGCTCTAAACATATACATCGATATTTTTATCGTGGTGCGACAGTACAATATAATTTTTGTGACTCGTAAATAATAAATACTTTGTTTCTCTGACACCCGCTCCTTCCCCAACAGGTGGTTGAATTTTATGCCCCAATACCATCACGTATTGGACCACAGTCATTCGCAGCAACGCCCGCGAGATCTTCCAATCTTACCTCAATTTAACGTAACATTTGTGGAGTTAAATGGCAGGATTTTCGAGTGATCAGTTCAAAACTCCCGACACCTACAATGTATTTCAATGTTATAAATGCCAGGAATTTGGTCATACAGCCGATAGTTGTAGCAAGACTCAGGTATGTGCTAAGTGTAGCCAGGAACACCGAACCACGGATTGTAGTGTAAATACGTTAAAGTGTCATAACTTCACAATGAGGAATTACAATGATACGAATCATAAGACATATGATGAAAACTGTAAAGTATACAAGGAGGAGCTTACCAGGATAAAAAATAGAACCGATCATGGAGTCTAGCCCATTGGTTAAGTATGGTCTGATAAATATTCAATCCGTGGGGAATAAAACCATAAAGATTAGAAATCTTATTAATGAAATGGAATTAGATTTATGCTTATTAACGGAGACCTGGTTGCAGGGAAATATTAGTGATAACTCAAAGATTCAGGAGATGACACCGTGCACTCACGATTTCTACCACGTACTAAGAAAGGGTAAAACTGGAGGAGGACTGGGTGTTTTCGTGTCGAAAACCCTCTCTAGGGTTTCTATCATGAATGAAATAGTATTTGAAACGTTTGAATATATCTATTTAAAACTGACAGGAAACAGTAAGGTATTGAATATAATATTATATAGACCACCAGGGAGTAATATGAGGAAATTCATTGAAGAATTTAGTATCTTGTGGGTGTGGTGGACGATATTGAAAATACATTAATTGGTGGAGACTTTAATTGTTGGGTAGATGATGAAAACGATTATAAGACTAAAAAACTCAAGGAAGTATTTGAGATATTTAATTTAATAAACAGTGTTTTGGTATCAACATCAGTAGGTGGTCATACACTCGACTTGGTCATATGTGGGAAAGATTCTGACCTAATAAGAAACCTTGAAGTGGAACCAGACTCTGAGATCTCAAAAACACATGAACTCATCACTTTTGATGTTAATATAAATTGCAGCTGAGTATTGAAAAAAATAGATCACATATAGGGAACGGGAAAATTTTGACGCTGAGAATTTTATTGAAGCTAGTGTAGCGCAAATGTCTTATGAGAACATACAATGTGAACATATGGTAGATAGAGAAAGTGTTGGGTGTTATACCAAGAAATATAATGACAATTTTGGAAAAATGTATGATACCATGTGTCCCATAAAGAGCAAACAAATAGTTGTACGCGAAAATGTTAGATGGTATAATAGTGAGCTATTAAAGGCAAAAAGACATAGACGTAAGATGGAGGGTAAATGGAAAAGAGCCAAATCCTCACAAGCCAGAAATCTATATAATAAGGGCAGAAATGACTATAACATCCTGTTAGAAAAAACAAAAAGAAAATTCTACAACGGGAAAGTAAAAAAAACTAATAACATGAGAGATTTTCACAAAAACCTAGATGATTTGATGGGATTAAAGAAAAAATATGTCTTGCCTGATAATATTTGTGCAGAGAAATTTGCTATATTCTTCAATGAAAAAATTGATAAAATTTAAAGAGGTTTCCCCCAAAATCACTTGGAAGGACAGTCAGTTATGCCAGTGAAGGAGGGTAAGAAGTTGATAACATTTAAGGAAATAAATATGTGCGACTTGTTAAAGGTTATGAGAGAGATGAAGAATACATATTGTGGAAACGACCCTTTCCCAAACAGTTCAATAACCGAAGCTCCAAACAAGCAAGTTGTATATAATATCTACCTGAACATAATAAACCTAAGTATATCACAATCCTATTTTCCTAGCTGTGAAAAAACTGTGTTGATCAAACAAATATACAAAGAAAAAGGTGATGTAAACGAACTAAATTCATATAGGCCCATTTCAAATTTATCCTACATGTCGAAGCTTATTGAAAAAATCATAAGTGAGCAATTATGGGCGCATATTGAAGAGTTAGAGGTATTCCCGGAAAATCAATCGGCCTACAGAGCTAATCACTCTACAGAGACTACCCTCGTGCTCAATAATGAATGATATGATAGGTCGTCTTAATGAGGGAAAGTGTGGAATTTTGGTTATGTTAGATCTTAGTGCTGCTTTTGATACTGTTGTGCACGAGTACTTACTTGACGACTTAAAGTCTATTGGAGTGACTGAAGAAGCACTGGATTTTTTGCGAAGATACTTAATGAATAGGAAGACTACTGTAGAATTTTCTGGAAACCGATCCAGTGAGAGAATTCTTATGAAAGGTGTACCACAGGGTAGTGTTCTGGGCCCTATCTTATTCAACATATATACTATCGAGCTATCACACATCTTGAAAAAACGAAAAGTGAGCTTAAAGTTATATGCAGATGATACTCAGTTCTACCTTTCAATTTCAACAACACAAGATACAAAGAAGAAAATTGATGAGATAATGACTGAAATAAAAACAAGGATGCAGAGGAAAAAGCTTAAATTAAATGATGATAAAACAGAATGTATGCTTTTTGGCACAAAAGTGGCTTTGAAGAATTACCAGTTAATTCAAAGTATAAAAAATTGGTGACGCTGATGTTGGGATTGTGCCTGTTGTGAAAAATTTGGGTGTACTGATAGATTGTAATTTGTCAATGAGGGACCAGATAGTGAACACAGTGAAAATGTGTAACTATCACCTGAGAAACATAGCATTTATTAGAAAATATTTAACAGAGGGCAGTACAAAAGTTTTAGTTATGAGTCACGTAATATCAAGGCTCGATTATTGCAATTCTCTGTACTATAAATTGGCCAATACACTACTAAGAAAGCTTCAAAATGTGCAAAACTGGGCGGCTAGACTGATAAAAGGCATTAAACTATGGGAGAGAATAACTCCTGCACTGATCGATCTACATTGGTTACCTGTTAAGGCTAGAATTGAAAGATTTGCTTGTTGACTCACAAAGCACTTACAAGTGATAAGCCTAAATATCTTCGTGATTGCTTGGTCCCCTACCCTCAAGCTACCAGTGCTGCTGTAAGAGTTAGACATGCTGATGACCCACATAGACTATTCGAAATTAGTGTGAATCATGCAATAGGAGGAAGAACGTTCAGTTATGCTGCACCGAGACTCTTCAACGACCTTCCACTTGATGTCAAGAATAGCAAAAATGTGGCAGTTTCAAGAAAAACCTGAAGACTTATCTTTTTAGAAAGTGTTATAATAGTGACCTGAAAACTATTAAGCCTGAATACAAAGGCTAGAGAAATAACTGATAAGATACAGAGCAAAATATTAACTGGAAAGAAATTATTTTCACACACCAAGGCCCGCCTGAGCAGACTTTTAGTGTCTGATGGAGGGCGAGAAATAAACCCATAAAAGATATTAGAATTGGTTGTTAATTCACTAGGAACATTTGTTACAACCGTATTATCAGTTAAAATTTCACTTTCAACTAGACCATCATAATCATTATTCAATATTTCATTATTAGACTGATTAAAATCACCGAAATATCTATGTATCAATTGATCCGAATGTCTTTTCCATATCATATTACCTGAACAATGCACTTGCACTTTATAATTTCTTAACCCCAATACTTCCACAATTCTGTCTTGCACCCATGTTGGACCTTTACCATAGTTACGTGCAAACACAGCATCAACTTTGTACATGTTTTCTTCATTTGAAATACTATCCTTACATTGTTTACTTTCTTTCAGTTTTACATCTACGGTACCTCTAAAATTTCTATTAAACATAATCTCTGCAGGAGCTTTTCCTGTAGACGAATGTACAGTTCTTCTATAATTATAAAGGAAACGACAAACCCTAGTAGTATAATCTCCCTCTTTAAATTTTCTTAAACCCTCCTTAACTGTCCTTACAGATCTTTCTGCAAGACCATTAGAGGCTGGGTGATACGGGGCAGAACACACATGTTTTATACCATTCTTTTGCAAAAGCATTTCCAATTCCTGTGATACAAAATTGGGGTCATTATCTGACACTATCATGTCTGGCAAGCCAAAATTAGAAAACACTTCCCTTAGGTGATTTATAGTGACACCAGATGTTACAGAACTAGAAAACTTTATATCTAAGAACTTACTATAGGACCTGCATAGTCCATGTGAACCCTAGACCATGGTTTTCCTGTATTAGGCCATGACAACGTATTAGCTGGTGGGGGTTTATAATTCTTAAAACAAATATCACAATTCTTTGTCATCTCTGCAAGGTCCTGGTCAATCTTTGGCCACCAAACCCATTCCCTAGCCTCAGCTTTCATGGCATTTATTCCATTATGGCCATTATGTAAATGAGTCAATACCTTACACCTCAATTCTACAGGTATTACAATACGATTTCTGTATAACACTAACTCATCATGAAGAGACAATTCATCTTTAACATTACAATATTACATGAGAGACAAATTATTTTCTTTAGTCCAGCCGAATCTTAGACAATTAATTAACTGAGACATCACTTTATCTTTCTTATTATACTGACTAATTGCCTTATAAGAAATTTTGTCAAAATCCAGCAATTCCACTAATCTTACATATTTGGCCGGAATCCCAGACTGAATTTCATCTTCTACTGGAAGACGGCTAAGTGCATCGGCAATAACATTTTCCTTTCCAGGTTTATACACTAGATCAAAGTCATATTGCGAAATTAACAAGGCCCATCTTTGTATCCTAGAATTAGCATTCTGAGGAATTGGCTTATCTTTACCAAACAATCCTAACAATGGTTTATGGTCCGTTCTGGCCATAAACTTTCTACCCAAAAGAAAATATTTAAGTCTTTTGACAGCAAAAATCAAGGACAGTCCCTCTTTATCCAACTGTGAATATTTCATCTCAGCACTACTCAATTTCTTGCTGGCAAAATAAATAGGTCTTTCTACTCCATGGACCTTTTGCAATAACACACATTCGACTCCAACGGGTGAAGCATCAACTTCAACAATCAAGGGATATGACCCATCAAAATTTGCTAACACCTTAGAGTCTACAAAATCTTGCTTAAGACATTTAAATGCCTTCTGTTCAACCTTTGTCCATTTAAACTTGGCCCCTTTCTTCAATAAATCATACAATGGAGCTGATTTAGTTGAAAAATTCTTAATAAATCTACAGTAAAATGTAATCATCCCTAAAAATGAGTGGACCTCTGCTACTGAGGTAGGACATGGAGCATCCAAAATTGCTCTTACCTTCTTGGGGATGGTTTTATTCCTTCTTTTGATATACAGTAACCTAAATATTCAATACATTCCATATTTAAAACTGTTTTACTCTTATTTATCTGTACATTATAAGATTGCAACACCTTTAAAACTCTCTTGAGTCTCTCATCATGCTCATCTATATTTTCACCACTGACAACTATATCGTCCATATATACAGTAACACCCTCAATATTACATAAGATCTGTGAAATAAATCTTTGAAAAATCCCAGGAGAAGAGGACAAGCCAAATGGCAACCTCTTGTATTTATACATCCCCTTGTGTGTATCAATAGCTAAAAACTCTTGACTTTGTTCTTCAACAGGTATCTGCAAAAATGCATTCTTCAAATCAATCTTAGAAAAAATTTTGCCTTCACCAACACTGCACAACAGTTCATCAGTTTTAGGCAAAGGATATTTATCACATTGTATTTGCTTATTTAAATGTTTAAAATCTGCACATATGCGAATTTCTTTCTTATTTTCCTTTAACACAGGTACAACAGGTGCAGCCCATTCACTATGAGAAACAGAGTCTATAATATTTTCACTTACTAGTTTATCAATGGCCACTTCAACCATTTCTTTATGGTAAAATGGAACAGTGCGTGCTTTTACAAATTTTGGAATAGCATCATTCTTTAAATGAATTTTCGCTACAATTCTAGAAATAGGTTTGCCTACATCGACATTATAATCTTCAAACACTTGTTCAACACTTACATTATGAACATTGTTAACCTTGGTACTTTCATCTAATCCTGCCAAATAAATACCAACATGTTTCATTAGATTTTTTCCACATAAATTTGTGTTATTTGAACCAACAACATAAAAGACTTGTGATACCTCATGTCCATTATACACAACAGGAGTAATCACTTTTCCCAAAACCTTTATATTAAAATCATTATAAGCCTGTAAGGGTTTCTTACATTGTTCAACTTTCAAATTTAACTTCTCAACCCAATCTTTATTCAAAGTTGAAACAGTAGCACCACTATCAATCTCAAATGGAACTTGCATCTTATTAACAAAAAAATAAAATTGCTCAGCATGAACAGTATAGATTTTATCTCTGACAGTTAACAATTTATCATCCTCATCATCATCACTTAATGATACATCTTGACCCTCCACCATCTTTACAGTTTTCCTAAAATTAAACTTGGGTTTACTGTTAAAATCCTTCTTGATCGGTTGATTTGAACCGTTAGCTGTACCATAACCACTCTCTCTTTTGGCTTCTTTACAAACCTTCTGTAAATTACCCTTTTTATGACAATTATTACATGATAAATGCTTAAATCTACAATAAAAGCTGTCATGAGAGAAACCACAATGTTGACAAAATAAACCTACATACTTTCTTCTCACAACCTGAACCTGTGACTGAACCTCCTCTTTCTCACTTACAAATGCTTTTTCCATATTCAAAATTCTCTCCAAAATAGCCTGAGAGGTCATTGCTTGGAGATCTATATTGAGAGCCACTAAATTTGAAAAATAAACTTCGGCATCTACAGCCATAAATAACTGATCTCTTGTTCTACTGTCAAATTGGTTGCCAAAACTACAATGCATTGATAGAGCCTTTAAATCAGCATACAATTCTTTTACACTTTCATCCTTCCATTTTTTTCTTTGCTGGAAGGCTATCAAACTTCTGTGATTAGAAGGCTTAATAATAAAATGATCTTCCAATAACTGAACCAATTCACCATAAGACTTTGTGTGGGGCAAATCAGGAGCACAAAGATTGCCTAAAACACTAAAAACCTCAGTACCCAATAACATAAGCAGGGCATTTTTTTTTTTATCAGCCTCAGTAACATTTAAATGACCAAAATGTGCCTCTAATAGGCTTAACAATAATTCCAAGGAAATTTTCGATGGATTAAAACAATCAATTCTAATCTGATTCGATGACGACGACATTGCGACCATATTCTGAAATCTTACCAGTAGACTATTCACAAACACTTAGGCCTAGGCTAATGTAGCCTAGCACACAAACACCTGACGATTTGGTATGTTAGGATAACAAAAAGGTATGATAGGCTTAAAGAACCATGTGCCCAGAACTGCAGCAACATCATACAGGGCATAAAGGCTTCAATCTAGGATCCGATTAGGCATAACCACGATGGCCTTATTCCGGCGTCGGCAACAAACATTTGGCACCTACCAGAAGTCTTGCAAGGTGAATATATTCAAATCTGCTTAAATCAACTTGGGAGGTTTCCCATATCCATGGCGGTTTCACTCGTCCAGGGCTGGGGAGTCGGGACTCTGAACATCCGTGTCGTGAATTTCACTTCGACAAATATATATTAAGTTCTAAGCCCGATGTTAAGGGGCGGATAGCAAGACCTTGAAGAGGTAAGACTCCCAAAACCTTCCAGGAATCAACAAAATACAGCTACACTTTAACAATTTTATTGCAAAAATAGTTATTTAAGAAAGGGAATAACATAACAAAACATTTACTCTGCATACTAAATGAAATATATGACTTGAAATAATCTCATGTGTTCCCAAAAAAACTAAGTCCACATCGGACTCTAAACAAGAAAAAATACACATAATTTCAGCAATATACCTTGGTAAACGGCATACCAAGGTTTTCTCACGTAATTTAATGAATAACACTGATCCCCAATCACAAGGATCAACTAAATATACATAGATACAAATCTCACATAACACTTGCAAAAACTATAGGGAAACCGACCTGGTTACAAAAGGGGGAGAGAGACTACAATTGGAGACCACTTGCTTGAGCTGGGGAGATTAGGCAAAAGAGGCCGATCTGAGCTCCGCAGCTCCGACGAAAACTTTGATTTCCCGCGCTTCCTAATGGGTCCATGGCAAAGGGGAGGGAATTCATACCTTATTTATTTATAAGGGGTTATTTAAGCTTCTTATTTTGCAACAAGATTGAGAAACGGTTAAAGTTTTACTTTAAATACAAGTGGGGGGTTAATGATTCGGCTGAAGGCCCTAATTTGCCATAATCCACTAGCTTAGGGAGTCCTTGACTCTAAACATATACATAGGATATTTACATCATGGTACAATAAAATGACAATACATTCGTGAATCATAAATTACAAATACTCAATTTCTTCAACATCCGCTCCTTCCTTACCAGGTGGTTAATCTTTGGGCTCTAAAACCGTCTCGTATTAAACCATAGTCATTCGTCTCAACGCCAGCGAGTTCTTCCAGCCTTCCCTCAAATTTAACGTAACGTTTGTGGAGTTAAATAGCGGGAACTTCGAATGATCAGTTCGAAATTCCCGACAATCCGACTCCGACTCTGACTCCTATTATTTTTTAGAACCGACTCCGACTCCTATTAAAAAATAAAAAAAATAAGGCTATGCCTTCATTTCTTCGATATATATTTCCTATAAAATAGTTTTTATTTGCTCATCTGAATAACAGGACATGACTAGGCTAATATTCATTATCAAGGGAATTGGATACATAACGATACAGCCTACTAGCCTAGTAAGTAATTGTTTTATTGAAAACGATTTCACATAATTTCTTTGATTCAGCTTTTCCTAGACTACACGAAACTGTAATCAAAACACCCGTCATTTCACGATGTTTACATATAAATAATGACTTAATTCTAAGATTATTCATATACGTGATGCATAAAACAATGAATCAGTAACAACTACCTTTTAAATAGCTAATGGTGATTAAATGAAGAGTTAATCATGAAATAAACTTTAATGTCCAGAGACTCGTGCGTGGAGAGAACAGCTGATCGCATGTATGATATTATGTTTTGGTTTGGCTTATGGACGAGAGATGGCAGGAGCTATATGTGTTTCCCAGTGACTGCCTTTATTCGAGAGGGTGTTAAAGAAAACGGCTGGTAATATGAAACATTTTTTTGAGCGACTTTGAAAAAATGGGACTTAGGATACCAAAAGAGAATATTTCTCCAGCGCAAAAATTTCATTTTTGAGGAGTCGGAGTCGGAGTCGGTGGAATTTTACCGACTCCGATTCTGACTCCTCTAGTCCATAAATTGGCCTCGACTCTGACTCCGACTCCCCAGCCCTGCACTCGTCGCCATTTGTAGTGGTTTGACTCGATAAGAAGACGAAAGCATGGCTTCCCCTTTATTGTTGGAAGGTGGGGGACCGGTGACCGGTCCGCTCTACAATATGAACGTTTGAAACACAACAGCGGGTATAAGTACAATGAAAACAAGAGAGGTGCAATAAAGGGGATAACCTTATTATAAATAAAGGATTAAATCACTTATATCATAACAAGGATAGTGCGGAATACCAAACACAGTTACTGGAACGTTGGCTTTATTGGGCTTAAAGTTGTGGCAAGGTGTTGGCCAATCCGGTACAGTGTTAGAGACTCAATGTTGCCAAGCAAGCATGCAAACACCAGCAGTCACAGTTACCAATTCACACCACATTCACCCCCACTGAGAAGAAGAATATACAGTACACTACACATTTGTATCATAACAAAACAGGAATTCACTCAGATTTCACACCAACTGCAATTTTTCTCACATCGCATTTGCATTACAAAGCTCATTAGTACTTATTTCATTCAATAACTAGGCTCATCTCACTTACATCACAAAATTTATTGGTAACAATGGACCTTATAACTAATAATTCATAATGAACACATTGATATAAGCACACTTACCACTCATACTACCCTCACTCATCTAGGACAAAATCTGAGAGATAGCCAGGAGGGCGCCTAGTGCGACTTGTGCGTTGAGGCGCCTCTGAGGTTGGCGTTTCTGCAGGTGTTCCTTTTGACGGTGCCTTTCCTGGAGTAAGCGGTTCTGTGGTTTGTTGTGGTTCAGTTGCAGGCTCCCTCCCATTGACTTGTTCTGTATCTGCCCGACTTCTTTCCGTTCTCAGGCTGGGGTCTCCATACGGGAGGGGGGTTCCTTGATTGATGGGAGTCTTACCATTCTCTTGCATGTTGAAGATGTGACGGCTTCCTTTATCGTGACAGGTGTTTGGACTGAATACTTTAGCTGCAGGAGCCAGGTGATGAGTCAACACAGTGGATTCCTTGCCGTCTTGGTGCGCAACTCGAACCCATTGTGGGTTGACATGCAGGAGTTTAACTTCCTCGACCTCAGGTTCATACATGGATTTCCTAACCGTTTTCTTTAGAAGAGCTTTCTCATTTTCTGTCATCCACGATGGAGCCGCCTGCACGTATGCTTTTTTCCTGGGGTGCAGGAACATGCGCTCGTGCGGTGTTTGGTTCGTAGCGATGCATAGAAAGGACCTCATGCTGTGTAATGCTGGATCCAGGACAGTCTCCCACATTTGTAAAGGAAGGGAGAGAGAAGCGAGAGCTAACCTTACGCTGCGCCACATAGTTCCATTGGCTCTCTTGATCTGGCCGTTGTCACGGGGGTTATACGCAGATGAGTAGCTTGTAGCCACTCCATGGTCATGAAGGAACTTTTGGTACTCTGAAGACACGAAAGCAGATCCCCAGTCTGAATGATTGTACTCGGGCAGGCCCCAAACTGAAAAGAGAGTAGACAAACATTTAATGGGGGTACTCGCTGAGGTGTCTTCTGTTGCAAAGGCAAATGAAAATCTGCTGTACTCGTCGATTATGTTGAGAATGTATCTGTTCTTTGTGGTGGATGGCATCGGACCTTTGAAGTCGATAGCCAGACACTCGAATGGCCTGGTAGCTTTTATCAATGTTCCTGTTTCTTTGGAGAACCTAGGTTTGATCTTAGCACAGGTTTGACATTAACGTATGACGGTCCGAGCTTCTTCAATGGTAAAGGGTAAGTTTCTCTGTCTTATGATGTGGGTCATCCTTCTGATTCCTGGATGACACAGGTGCTCATGAAGCTGAGTCAGCTCGTCTCCTTGAGTACAGGTAAGTGGAGCCACACATCCCGATGCACGAGAGAGAGCGTCTGCTACTTGGTTCTTTGATCCGGGTCTGTGAGTGATGTCAAAGTTAAAACAACTCAGTTCCAGCCTCCACCGCATTATATTTTCATTCTTGATTTTGCCATGGTTCTTGGCATCAAATATGAAATGCACCAACTGCTGATCAGTTAAGAGTCTAAATTTATGTCCTAGCAGAAAGTGTCGCCATTTCTTGATGGCTTCTATGATAGCACATGCTTCGCTTTCCACTTCCAATTGTCGTTTCTGCGATTCTGAGATTGAGCGAGAAAGGAAGGCCACCAGTTTTCCTTCTTGTGTCAATGAGACTGCAACGACGTCAGCAGAGGCATCTGTTTCGACTACAAAGACTGCTTCGTCATCTATAGCAGCTAGTGAAGCTCGAGATATTTCACTCTTCAGTTCTTTGAGTGCTTGTTCTGCAGATTTGGCCATTGGGAAAGTTTTCACTTCGACTAGAGGTCAAATTTTCTGGGAGAAGTTCAGTACCCTCTTTGCATTGTGGGATAAAAGTCCTAACGTTCTTTTGAGACTAGGGGTACTGTCTGGAGGGTTCAGTAACGGTCGCATTCTCTCCGGGTCAGGTAGGACCTGGTGATCATTCAATACATGGCCCAAAACTGAGATTGATGTTTGAGCATAAACACTTTTCTTGTCATTTATGGTAAGTCTATACTTCAATGCAGTTTCTTGAGAGCGTTTCAGATTTCTGTCATGTTCTTCTCGTGTGTGACCGTAGACCGTGATGTCATCTATGTAGGAGAACGTACCCTCCAGTTGTTCCTTAGCAATAATTTCACCGAGAACTTGCTGACAGGTACCCCGTTGGTTACTCCAAAAGGCAAATGCGTGAATTCGAACAGTCTTCCATCTGCTTTGAACGCCTTGAATTTCCGATCAGCCATGTTTAATGGTATTTGATGATATGCTGCCTTCAAGTCTATGGAGCTGAAGTAGCGGTAAGTAGAAATTTTCTCAATCATCTCGGTGATCCACGGAACAGGATGAGCAATCAGGTTGGTGAATCTGTTTATGGTTTGTGAGTAATCTATGACCAATCTTTTCTTGTAACACTGATCGACGACTACCACTTGAGCTCTTCACGAACTGCGACTCGGTGTGATGATGCCCTCTTCTAGCAGCCTTTTTACTTCTTTCTTGATGAACTCAGAGTCCTCTTTGGAATACCTTCTGGATTTCACCTGTATTGGGTGACAGTCGACTGCCAGATTGTCAAAGATGGCTGGCGGTTCAATTTGAGCCGCTATCAGAGCACAAGGTGACTGGATGCTTAGCTCCAAAGGCGGTAGCGTCCCACCAAAGTCTACGTTGACTTGCCTGTGTAACTGTAGGAAGTCATGTCCCAAAACGACTGGAGCCACACAATCATCCATCAAGTGCAGACAGAACTCAGGGTATACTCTTCCACTTATGGTTAAATTGTAATTGCAACACTTGGTAAGTTTTATTGTCTGTTTGGCATTAGCCATGGTTATGCTGCAGGCTGAAGAACAAGTCACTGAGTTCATGGCCTTAGCTACTTTGGCATCTATAAAGCTTTTAAATGCTCCAGTGTCAACCAGCCCGTCAAGGGCCTCGCCTCCATTCAGTTCTACAGGTAGGACAGTTCTGTAAACATTTCATAGTGTAGGAGAAGCTGCGGCCACAGCGGCCCCTGTGACTATTCCAGCTACAAGATTAGAGTTAGTTAATTTACCATTATTGTTCCATCGTTTTCTTTGCGACTTGCAGACATGAGCATAATGACCTACCTTCTGACAGTTAGAACACGAGGCTTTCTTGGCTGAGCAGTGGTCTCTGGGATGTAGGGATCCTCCACAAAAGAATCACCTCTGACTGTTGACGGCAGCAGCACACTCACTTCGATTCAGGGAGTCACTCATTTCGATCAGAAAACTGTTAGGATCCGTTTCGGGTTTTGCCTGATCGTCTATCAATGCTGCTACTGAAGTGTTGGTTTCACTTACAAAAGACGCTGAGTGCAGTTGAGCCATTTCTAGTGCACGGGCTTGTTTCACAGCTGTGGATAAGTCCAAGGATAAGTTCTCTAACAGTCTCTGTCAGATTGCATTAGATGCCATACCCGTGATGTATGAATCTCTGATGGCCAGTTCTTCAGCCTGAGCGGCTATACAATCAGTGAAGCTACATTCCGAGGCCAGACCTTTGAGGTTATCCAAAAAGGCATCTAGAGTCTCGCCACTCTGTTGCTTGCAGGTGGCTAATTTGTATCTGGCGAACACCTCACTTTTCTGTTTCACAAACTAGCCTTTAACAGGCTTATGGCAGCGGCATATGTGGTAGCACTTTTAATGATCTTAAACAGTTTACAAGATATGTAAGCACGAAGCAAGGCCAACTTATCTGGATTTAAGTCCGGGTTGATGGCCGCACAGAACGTCTCTAAGTTATCATGCCACATAATCTATTTGTCCTCCGCATCGGCTGATTCTGGGTCCACGTCAATCAGGCTGGGACTCAGAAACTTGTCCATGGTGAATTTAAGCCGAATAAATTGTGGAATACCAATACAGTTGCTGGAACATTGGCTTTATTCGGCTTAAAGTTGTGGCAAGGTGTTGGCCAAGCCGGTACAGTGTTAGAGACTCAAGGTTGCCAAGCAAGCATGCAAACACCAGCAGTCACAGTTACCAATTCACACCACAGATGGCAAGTGCAAAATTAATATTAACGGAGCCCTATCAAAGGAATTTCCAGCGAACAGTGGAGCACTCCAAGGAAATGTGTTGTCACTAATGTTGCTTATCTTCCTCATGGATTTTGTAATGCATAGAACAGTTGGTGATAGCGGAGAAGGATTGGACTGGATTGGTAACATGAAATTAATGGACCTAGAGTATACTGTTGGTGCTATCCTATTAGCAAAATGCCACAGGACTTGCAAAGCTTGCTTACCAGAATCACATGAGGTTGGGCTCAAGATAAAAAGAAGAAAGACAGAGATGATGAGAATGGAATATGCAATGGAAGATGAACTATCATTGGAAGGAGAAAAGATTAATGAGGTGGAATCATTAAAGAAATTTAGGAACTATGATCTCTTATACAGGATCTTCAGAATTGGAGTTTGATGAAAGATTGAAAAAAGGCAAATCAGACAATAGCTAGGTCAAGTAAAATTTCGAAATCAAATAGCCTGAAATCACATATAAAAATCAGGCTATATATCAGGTTAGTGAGATCGGTGTTACTGTATGGACATGAGCCATGGTCTGACAATGAAACAATATCCAACAGATTTTGTAGGTTTGAGAAAAAGCCACTCAGAAAAATACTGGGATTTAAATGGCAGGACAAGATTAGAAATGAAACTTTAAGAGAGATTACTCAAGTGCCATATGTGGATGAGATCATGGTGAGGGGTAGATGGAGATGGTTTGGGCTCTTCCCAAACGGTGAACATTAGTGACGTGACGTTTGTTCATATTCTAGTAGTCTTTTTCTAGATGCTATTATCATCTTTCAGCGTTCAATTTTCAGTATTATAATGAATAAATTAATTGATTTCTAAACTGTGTTATTTTCTATTTTTAACATGATTTTTAATTGACAGACAACATTTTGTGGACCCACTGAATATATACAATAGGTCCACCCTGAGAGTGAAGGCTTTACAGTCTCATACAGACTGACTTGTATTCGTTAGAATTATCATCATTCCCTGTACGAATTGCATTTGCACTCTAGCAGTGCTACTGTGCTAGAGTGTGGACGTGTTGTGTGGAGCTCTGTTATACACGCCCTGGGTCGTATTTTAGCTTTGTATTTCTTGCTTAGAATATCATTGAAAAGATATTAGTAAGTCTTATGGAGAAGCCTAAGTGATAAGAAACAGTATTCTATGTCTGCCTCATATGTAATAACACGGAGGGAGAACAGAAAAAAATGGATAGCATGTGAATGTAATAGACTACCATAAGAAATGTGTGCATATAGTGACAGCCATCACTGATAATGAATGGAATAACCTAGATTGGTTATGCCCACACTGCGTACGTGAAGCCAGACAAAACAATTTAGTAATATCAAAATTAAAGGAAGATGTGAACGTGAGAGATCTGGCCATGAATGAACAAGATACGAAAATAGATGACTTGGAAAACAAGCTTGCGGACCTTAGCGCAGACGCAGCAAATTCCACCAGACCACCGACCTCCCTGAGAAAGTTGACATTCTTGCCATGAATATGGAATCAATCAAAGCAACACTTCAAACATTGATAGACCCAAAACCGGAGAAACCGACATTTGCTGACAAAGTCAAGGAAAAAAATCTGTTGATAATTAAATCAACTAATACAACAACTAAAATTACGGAAAGAAAACGTGAGGTTGAGCAAGCATTTAAAGACATTCCTATACTTAACACTAGGTCAACTACGAATGGAAATGTTGTTGTAATCTTTGTAAACAATATGATCAGAGAAGAGGCGGCAAACAAAATTCAGACATTGGTGGCTGACACTGAAACGATAAAAATCGGAAAACTAAAACCAAAAATAATGATATGCATGTAGTAAATGCTTTGATTCAAAGAAATCGCTGCCTGGACCAAATCCACAATACAGAAGAGAAGATAAGTGTAGTCCTGAAGAAAAATGCCTGGGGGGATCACCCACTATGTGCTGAAATGTGATCCTGAAGTTCGGAGGGCTATTCACGATAAAGGGGACAAAGTTTGGTTAGGATGGGGTATCTATAATATACGTGATAGGTACCACGTGATCACCTGCTACCACTGTCAGAGGTATTGACATTTTGAAAAAGATTGCAAGTCTAAGAATGATGATAAAGTCTGCGGGAAATTTTCAGGGAGACATTCCACCAACGTGTGTAATTCGCTAGTGTCAAAGTGTATAAACTGCACAAAGTTAAACATACCAAGTGACCACAGTAAATTCTAGAGACTGCAAAGCTTATGACTTGGAATTGAAAAGACTAGCGGAAAATACTGATCATGGTTACTAGGGATGTCATAAACTGTGGCTATGTAAATATACAATCTGTATGTAATAAGACTGTTCAAATTCGAGAATTGATAAACGAGAAATATTTAGATATACTAACATTACCTGAAACATGGTTAAATAACTTGGACAAGGCAAAGATCACTGAAATGACGCCCCCCACACATGCCTTCTTTCACATACCGAGAGAAGGTAGGTCTGGTGGGGCTGTCGGACTCTTTATTCATAAAAGTTACTCAAATCTTGAAACGTTGAAAAGAATGAGTGTAACAAGCTTCGAATATACAGTGAACCCTCGTTTATCGCGGTAGATAGGTTCCAGTCGCGGCCGCGATAGGTGAAAATCCGCGAAGTAGTGACACCATATTTACCTATTTATTCAACATGTATATTCAGACTTTTAAAACCTTCCCTTGTACGTAGTACTGTTAACAAACCACCCTTTAATGTACAGAACACTTAA
Organism: Palaemon carinicauda; assembly: GCF_036898095.1. NCBI lineage: Eukaryota > Metazoa > Arthropoda > Malacostraca > Decapoda > Palaemonidae > Palaemon > Palaemon carinicauda. The sequence goes on along the minus strand of NC_090741.1, from coordinate 105,441,333 downwards.
TGCATGTACTACAGTACCCTAAACTAAAACAGGCACAAATATTAAAGGTGATTTTATATCATGCATTTCCTAAACACGCTAAAAAGCACGATAAAAAATGGCAACCAATG
>NC_090741.1:105426223-105438723 GCF_036898095.1 Palaemon carinicauda | reverse complement strand
ATATATATATATATATGTATATATATATATATATATATGTGTGTGTGTGTGTGAACATATATATATATATATATATATGTATATATATATTATATTTTTATATTTATATATATATATGATAAATTTTTGCACATTTAAATGTGTTTCTTTCATATTTCAAATAAGCCATATATATTAATACATTAAAGTCTGGATTCTCTTAACGACCTCGGGATCAGAGCCCCAGGCGGAACCGCCCAAAGACTATAATATCGGACCGGCGGGGATTTGAAACCTCGTCCAGGATATCTGTATGCCAGTGACCATACCACTTAGCCACGAAGAAAGATAAAAGTCGATGACAATTCTTCTGTCTTCTGTACATATACCTGTCAAATTCAGGTTTTCTGTACTTAGAATTGAAATCAACCCATCTTCACCATCGTAGCTAATTGGTAGGTTTGGGACTTGGCATTCGATTAATGATAAATTTTTTGCACATTTAAACGTGTTTCTTTCATATTTCAAATAAGCCATATATATTAATACATTAAAGTCTGGATTCTCTTAACGACCTCGGGATCAGAGCCCCAGGCGGAACAGCCCAAAGACTATAATATCGGACCGGCGGGGATTTGAACCCTCGTCCAGGATATCTGTATGCCAGTGACCATACCACTTAGCCACGAAGAAAGATAAAAGTCGATGACAATTCTTCTGTCTTCTGTACATATACCTGTCAAATTCAGGTTTTCTGTACTTAGAATTGAAATCAACCCATCTTCACCATCGTAGCTAATTGGTAGATTTGGGACTTGGCATTCGATTAATGATAAATTTTTGCACATTTAAACGTGTTTCTTTCATATTTCAAATAAGCCATATATAATAATACATTAAAGTCTAGATTCTCTTAACGACCCCGGGATCAGAGCCCCAAGCGGAACCGCCCAAAGACTATAATATCGGACCGGCGGGGATTTGAACCCTCGTTCCAGGATATCTGTATGCCAGTGACCATACCACTTAGCCACGAAGAAAGATAAAAGTCGATGACAATTCTTCTGTATTCTGTACATATACCTGTCAAATTCAGGTTTTCTGTACTTAGAACTGAAATCAACCCATCTTCACCATCGTAGCAAATTGGTAGGTTTGGGACTTGGCATTCGATTAATGATAAATTTTTGCACATTTAAACGTGTTTCTTTCATATTTCAAATAAGCCATATATATTAATACATTAAAGTCTGGATTCTCTTAACAACCTCCGGATCAGAGCCCAGGCAGAACCGCCCAAAGACTATAATATCGGACTGGCGGGGATTTGAACCCTCGTCCAGGATATCTGTATGCCAGTGACCATACCACTCAGCCACGAAGAAAGATAAAAGTCAATGACAATTCTTCTGTATTCTGTACATATACCTGTCAAATTCAGGTTTTCTGTACTTAGAACTGAAATCAACCCATCTTCACCATCGTAGCAAATTGGTAAGTTTGGGACTTGGCATTCGATTAATGATAAATTTTTTGCACATTTAAACGTGTTTCTTTCATATTTCAAATAAGCCATATATATTAATACATTAAAGTCTGGATTCTCTTAACGACCTCGGGATCAGAGCCCCAGGCGGAACAGCCCAAAGACTATAATATCGGACCGGCGGGGATTTGAACCCTCGTCCAGGATATCTGTATGCCAGTGACCATACCACTCAGCCACGAAGAAAGATAAAAGTCAATGACAATTCTTCTGTATTCTGTACATATACCTGTCAAATTCAGGTTTTCTGTACTTAGAATTGAAATCAACCCATCTTCACCATCGTAGCTAATTGGTAGGTTTGGGACTTGGCATTCGATTAATGATAAATTTTTTGCACATTTAAACGTGTTTCTTTCATATTTCAAATAAGCCATATATATTAATACATTAAAGTCTGGATTCTCTTAACGACCTCGGGATCAGAGCCCCAAGCGGAACCGCCCAAAGACTATGCTATCAACATTCCTTGTGATCATGATGACCAATGTCTGTTCGGAGGTAAGTGTGCTTACTGTCTAATGACCACTTATAATAAAGTGAGTAAAAGTGAATATGGTACCATGTGCCCACCGATGGAAAAAACTACAACTGTAAAAGACCAATCTCCTTGGTTTGATGGAGAGACTTTGGTAAAAAAGAGGGAAAAAATACGTAAAGAAAGAAAGTGGAATAGGTTAAAAACTGAAAGTACTTGGGTAGAATACAAAACTGTTATGTGTCAATATAACTACCTACTACGTAGGAAAAAAAGTGAATATTATAAGAGAAAGATCCTCGAAGCAGCAACAGACATAAATAAATTATATCGTCTCCTGAATAGTATAATGGAAAATGTAAAAGAAAAGAAGCTACCTGATGGATATAGTGACCAGGAACTAGCAAATAATTTTCTAGTATTCTTTAAAAACAAAATTGAAAATATAATCAGGTCATTTGTAAATACTCAACATCTGATTAATGATACACCAGGATACAGGCAAAATTAATATGATTTAACAATATAACAGAAGATGACATCACCAGAATTATCAAGAGAGTAAAGAAAACAAACTGCGCGATCGATCCTATGCCAATATCTGAAGTAATTAGAGAGAGGGACTTTTCTAGTCTAGCCGAAATAATAATGAGAATAGCAAATGCAAGCATTGATGAATATACATACATACATATACCAAGGCACTTCCCCCAATTTTGGGGAGTAGCCGACATCAACAAATGAAACAAAACAAAAAGGGGACCTCTACTCTCTACGTTCCTCTAGCCTAACAAGGGACTCAACCGAGTTCAGCTGGTACTGCTAGGGTGCCACAGCCCACCCTCCCACATTATCCACCACAGATGAAGCTTAATAATGCTGAATCCCCTACTGCTGCTACCTTAGCTGTCATCTAAGGCATCGGAGGCAGCAGCAGGGCCTACCGGAACTACGTCACAATCGCTCGCCATTCATTCCTATTTCTAGCACGCTCTCTTGCCTCTCTCACATCTATCCTCCTATCACCCAGAGCTTTCTTCACTTCATCCATCCACCCAAACCTTGGCCTTCCTCTTGTACTTCTCCCATCAACTCTTGCATTCATCACCTTCTTTGGCAGACAACCATTTTCCATTCTCTCAACATGGCCAAACCACCTCAACACATTCATATCCACTCTAGCTGCTAACTCATTTCTTACACCCATTCTCACTCTCACCACTTCGTTCCTTACCCTATCTACTCGAGATACACCAGCCATACTCTTTAGACACTTCATCTCAAACACATTCAATTTCTGTCTCTCCATCACTTTCATTCCCCACAACTCCGATCCATACATCACAGTTGGTACAATCACTTTCTCATATAGAACTCTCTTTACATTCATGCCCAACCCTCTATTTTTTACTACTCTCTTAACTGCCCCCAACACTTTGAAACCTTCATTCACTCTCTGACGTACATCTGCTTCCACTCCACCATTTGCTGCAACAACAGACCCCAAGTACTTAAACTGATCCACCTCCTCAAGTAACTCTCCATTCAACATGAAATTCAACCTTGCACCACCTTCCCTTCTCGTACATCTCATAACCTTACTCTTACCCACATTAACTCTCAACTTCCTTCTCCCACACACTCTTCCAAATTCTGTCACTAATCGGCCAAGCTTCTCTTCTGTGTCTGCAACCAGTACAGTATCATCCGCAAACAACAACTGATTTACCTCCCATTCATGGTCATTCTCGCCTACCAGTTTTAATCCTCGTCCAAGCACTCGAGCATTCACCTCTCTCACCACTCCATCAACATACAAGTTAAACAACCACGGTGACATCACACATCCCTGTCTCAGCCCCACTCTCACCGGAAACCAATCACTCACTTCATTTCCTATCCTAACACATGCTTTACTACCTTTGTAGAAACTTTTCACTGCTTGCAACAACTTTCCACTAACTCCATATAACCTCATCACATTCCACATTGCTTCCCTATCAACTCTATCATACGTTTTCTCCAGATCCATAAACGCAACATACACCTCCTTACCTTTTGCTAAATATTTCTCGCATATCTGCCTTACTGTAAAAATCTGATTCATACAACCCCTACCTCTTCTAAAACCACCCTGTATTTCTAAGATTGCATTCTCTGTTTTATCCTTAATCCTATTAATCATTACTCTACCATACACTTTTCCAACTACACTCAACAAACTAATACCTCTTGAATTACAACACTCATGCACATCTCCCTTACCCTTATATAGTGGTACAATACATGCACAAACCCAATCTACTGGTACCATTGACAACACAAAACACATATTAAACAATCTCACCAACCATTCAAGTACAGTCACACCCCCTTTCCTTCAACATCTCAGCTCTCACACCATCCATACCAGATGCTTTTCCTACTCTCGTTTCATCTAGTGCTCTCCTCCCTTCATCTATTGTAATCTCTCTCACATTCTCATCTCCCATCACTGGCACCTCAACACCTGCAACAGCAATTATATCTGCCTCCCTATTATCCTCTACATTCAGTAAACTTTCAAAATATTCCACCCATCTTTTCCTTGCCTCCTCTCCTTTTAACAACCTCTCATTTCCATCTTTCACTGTCTCTTCAATTCTTGAGCCAGCCTTCCTTACTCTCTTCACTTCTTTCCAAAACTTCTTCTTATTCTCTTATGAATGACCCAATCCCTGACCCCACCTCCGGTCAGCTGCCCTCTTTGCCTCACGTACCTTGCGCTTTACTTCCACATTTTTCTCTTTATATTTTCCATACTTCTCTACACTATTACTCTGCAGCCATTATTCAAAAGCCCTCTTTTTCTCTTCCACTTTTACCTTCACTTTTTCATTCCACCATTCACTGCCCTTCCTCATGCTGCCTCCAACAACCTTCTTGCCACATACATCACTTGCAATCCCAACAAAATTTTCTTTTACTAACTTCCACTCCTCCTCTAAATTGCCAGTTTCTCTTACTTTCACTTCGTCATATGTCATTTCAACCTTTCCTGATATTTACTTTTTACCCCCGGTTTTATTAGCTCTTCAACCCTCACTAGCTCCCTTTTACATTCACCTACTCTCAGACGTACCGTTAGCCATACCCCTAAACACGTGCACGTCTTTCAATCTTCCAAACATTCTTTTAGTTATCAACACATGGATGGTGTGAAAGCTGAGATGTTGAAGGAAGGGGGTGTGACTGTACTTGAATGGTTGGTGAGATTGTTTAATATGTGTTTTGTGTTGTCAATGGTACCAGTAGATTGGGTTTGTGCATGTATTGTACCACTATATAAGGGTAAGGGAGATGTGCATGAGTGTTGTAATTCAAGAGGTATTAGTTTGTTGAGTGTAGTTGGAAAAGTGTATGGTAGAGTAATGATTAATAGGATTAAGGATAAAACAGAGAATGCAATCTTGGAAGTACAGGGTGGTTTTAGAAGAGGTAGGGGTTGTATGAATCAGATTTTTACAGTAAGGCAGATATGCGAGAAATATTTAGCAAAAGGTAAGGAGGTGTATGTTGCGTTTATGGATCTGGAGAAAGCATATGATAGAGTTGATAGGGAAGCAATGTGGAATGTGATGAGGTTATATGGAGTTAGTGGAAGGTTGTTGCAAGCAGTGAAAAGTTTCTACAAAGGTAGTAAAGCGTGTGTTAGAATAGGAAATGAAGTGAGTGATTGGTTTCCGGTGAGAGTGGGGTTGAGACAGGGATGTGTGATGTCGCCGTGGTTGTTTAACTTGTATGTTGATGGAGTGGTATGAGAGGTGAATGCTCGAGTGCTTGGACGAGGATTAAAACTGGTAGGCGAGAATGACCATGAATGGGAGGTAAATCAGTTGTTGTTTGCGGATGATACTGTACTGGTAGCAGACACAGAAGAGAAGCTTGGCCGACTAGTGACAGAATTTGGAAGGGTGTGTGAGAAAAGGAAGTTGAGAGTTAATGTGGGTAAGAGTAAGGTTATGAGATGTACGAGAAGGGAAGGTGGTGCAAGGTTGAATGTCATGTTGAATGGAGAGTTACTTGAGGAGGTGGATCAGTTTAAGTACTTGGGGTCTGTTGTTGCAGCAAATGGTGGAGTGGAAGCAGATGTACGTCAGAGAGTGAATGAAGGTTTCAAAGTGTTGGGGGCAGTTAAGAGAGTAGTAAAAAATAGAGGGTTGGGCATGAATGTAAAGAGAGTTCTATATGAGAAAGTGATTGTACCAACTGTGATGTATGGATCGGAGTTGTGGGGAATGAAAGTGATGGAGAGACAGAAATTGAATGTGTTTGAGATGAAGTGTCTAAGGAGTATGGCTGGTGTATCTCGAGTAGATAGGGTTAGGAACGAAGTGGTGAGCGAGAGAACGGGTGTAAGAAATGAATTAGCGGCTAGAGTGGATATGAATGTGTTGAGGTGGTTTGGCCATGTTGAGAGAATGGAAAATGGTTGTCTGCCAAAGAAGGTGATGAATACAAGAGTTGATGGGAGAAGTACAAGAGGAAGGCCAAGGTTTGGGTGGATGGATGGTGTGAAGAAAGCTCTGGGTGATAGGAGGATAGATGTGAGAGAGGCAAGAGAGCGTGCTAGAAATAGGAATGAATGGCGAGCGATTGTGACGCAGTTCCGGTAGGCCCTGCTGCTTCCTCCGGTGCCTTAGATGACCGCAGAGGTAGCAGCAGTAGGGGATTCAGCATTATGAAGCTTCATCTGTGGTGGATAATGTGGGAGGGTGGGCTGTAGCACCCTAGCAGTACCAGCTGAACTCGGTTGAGTCCCTAGTTAGGCTGAAGGAACGTAGAGAGTAGAGGTCCCCTTTTTGTTTTGTTTCATTGTTGATGTTGGCTACCCCCAAAAATTGGGGGAAGTGCCTTTGGTATGTGTGTGTGTGTATCAACACATAATCCATTAATGCCCTTTCTACTACTCTTCCATTTGCCACTCTTACCCATGTATACTTATTTTTATCTTTCTTTTTGAAAAAGCGATTACTTATCACCATCTCTTGCTCAACCCACATATCCACCAGGCTCTCACCACTCTCATTTTCACCTGGTACGCCATACTTCCCAATGACACCTTCTACCTCTCCAGCGCCCACTCTAGCATTTAAATCACCCATGACAGCTACATAATTCCTTCTACCCAGTCCTTCTACACACCTAGTTAATTCATTCCAGAACTCATTCCGCTCTTGTTCACTTTTCTCACTACCTGGCCCATACGCACTGACAAACGCCCAACATTCCCTACCCAACCTAACCCTTACCCACATTAACCTAGATGATATCTCCTTCCATTCCACTACTTTACTTGTCATCCATTCACTCAGCAATAAAGCCACACCCTCTATCGCTCTTTCCCTTTCAATCCCAGACACTACCAGACATTTCACCAAACATCACTTCACCCTTTCCTTTTATCTTCGTCTCACACAAGGCCAATACATCCATCCTTGATGAATATAAGTTTCCTAGATCTGAGTAAATGGCTAGAGTCACACCAGTTCTGAAAAATGCACTGGACTGCCAGGAATTAAGCTCATATAGACCTATTTCAAATCTATCCTTCGTCTCAAAAGTGCTTGAATATGTAATTCTTGAACAACTAGTCAGTCACTTAGAAGTAATAGAAGCTTCGCCTGACAACCAATCTGCTCACAGAAAACTCTACTCTACAGAGACAGCCATCTGATCTGTTGTAAATGATATTCTAGAAATGATGGATGAAAAAAAATGTAGTATCTTAATACTGCCCGATCTCAGTGCCGCTTTTGATACAGTTGTGCATGAACTGCTACTAAATGATCTACGGTCCCTCGGCGTAGCAGATCAAGCCTTCGAATACCTAAAAGACTACTTAGTTGGTAGAAATTACTGTGCACAAATTGGAAACTCTTATTCATCATATGAACCCTTAAACAGAGGGGTATCCCAGGGTAGTGTACTTGGCATCTATACTATTGGTCTATCGAAAATGCTATAAAGGCATGGCGTGAAGTTCAAGCTATTTGCAGATGACACACAATTTTACTTCTCCATGAATGATATAGATGACACTATTGAAACTCTAAATCGAATGCTTGATAGTGTTAGAGAATGGATGATATTTAAACAACTAAAATTAAATGAGAATAAAACTGAATTCATGGTGGTGGGTAAGAGAAACAGCGTGAGAAACGGGTGATATTCAAATGAACATAAATAATGACTCGGTGCCGATATCTAGTAAAGTTCGAGATCTAGGTGTATTTCTTGACTGAAACCTGTGCAACTTAAGAAATTACAAAACATAATAAACAGAGGAGCAAGACTAATAAATGGTGTCCCACCTATACGAATCGATTTACACTGGCTGCCGATTAAAGCGAGAATTGAATTTAAAATATGTACAATAACCCACCAAGTTATCAGAACCGGGCGTCCAAAATACTTATAAGAATTGCTACATATTGGGCAGTCAACAAATTGTGCCGACAGGAGAATAGTTACAAATAGCTTCAAACTGTTGGAACCTAGATATATGTCTAGTCTAGAGCCTTTAAATATGCGGCCCCGAGACTATATAATAAGCTCCCACGAAACATTCGAATGCTTGAAGGCGTTAAGGCTTTCAAGAGGAAACTGAAGGCTCTCTTATTTAAAAAATCATACAACAGTGATGATTTAACAGTAAATGAACAATACGTGATCTGAAACGATAAATACTCCGAACGAACAAGGTAAAACGACAGCGGAGGTCCTGTAGAGAGTAGGGTTCTCCTGCTGTATGGGACCGGAAAAGCAGCCATCAAAGTAAAAAAGTAAAAGTAATTAATAAGGCACATTGAGGGCAATCACTCAAAGTCAGAGGCTCTTGAATTTAACTGATGAGTGCTTTTTGCATGGATATTGTGATAATATCAGTTGGTCCTAGCTGTTTCTTACTGTCAATGTTTGAATATTTCTTTATATTGTTTTGTTTATTATGTTCTTATGTTAATGTTTTATAGCATGATTATCATAAGTTATGTGCTTGTGTTAACGTGTGCATTTATGTTTTTATTCATTGTTGTCTTTCTTTCTGTTACAGATGTGGTAGTTTGCTAATGTGTTGACTAAAGCTTGGAAATTATCACCAAGTATTACTTCCTGTTACGATCTTAAAATCGTTACAGGTTCTTTTAATAAGTAAAATAAATATCAACAACACCGATTAAAATATGGGAAATAAATATAAAAAGAAACACATGTTTATTCACAAAACCATAAAGAAAATCAATGTTACTTCTTCGGTTACAAATCAAACTAATCAAACACCAACAGAAAAGGGGAACAGTCAGTAAGGTAGAAATACTGAAGGAGTGGTTTTCTGCAGCTGCTGAGACGATACTAGTACGGAGACTTCAGGCTTGAGAACGTTGCAGAAGGGCAGCTGAAGTTCAGATGAAAATGGCACGATGACCGATGACCGGATGCGAAGACGTCACAAAAGGGTGTTATCCAGATGAGACATCAGAGGTTTTCTTCCAAGAATTCAATGATACTGATGAACGAAGGCAGGCTCCATGTAGTGTTGGCTACTTCTTGTCACAAGCAGGTAGGGCTGGCTGCTTCAATTTGTCTCTTCTTCTGGGCCATAGCACGATCTTTTAGAAATAGGCTTTTGTTGTCTGAAGGGAAGGTTAGAATCTGGCTCTATCAGACTTCTGGTCTTCTCTGTTTCTTATCTCACGAGGACTTGTATCTTATTTGCTTCAGACATAGTTCCTCTCTTGCCTTATGTCCTGTCCTATCTCTCTTGGACAATCTCTTCTTGAAGTTTATATACCCATGTATGGGCGGAGTTAATTACAGTGGGCAGTGGTCATCTCCATAGAAGACGTTCTTTTTAACAATTCTGCATCTCTATTGCTTCCTCAAAAAACGCCCACTTCGATCACGTCATGGAAGTTTTTAGAAGAAATTTTTGATGCAATCTGGACCACGTGTTAAGCCGTAACAAAAGGGCAGCACGTGTCCTTCCATGATGACATACAGTATATCCTAAATAGGAACTTCCCTCAGGCTCGGTTTCTCAAAATATGCTGACTCCACTAATTAAGACGATGACATCTTGGTCAAGGCGAGGCTTGGTTTACTTCCAAAATTCTAATGAAAATGAAGAGATGACAGGATTGCCCAAACAGTCGAATCTCGTCTCATCTCGTTGCTCACACTGGGAATAGATATTTTTGTGTTTCATTATATCCTTTTAAAAGTATTGTATCTACCCCTGACACTTCCATTACAATTTATTCAACACATACTCATCATGGCTAAGTTACTGAAGCCGCCTAGACTGGACACTGATCCCAGCTCGTCCAATGCAGCCAAAGAGTGGAAGCACTGGCATAGAACATTCACTAATTTCATAGAAGAAAGTGGAGATGCTGCACCAGACAAGTTGAGGGCATTAGTGAATTCATGATAACCGTGATTGTCATGAATCTAGTGAGCCCACTGAGATAAGAAGATCCACTCATGTGTTAAGGTCTCCTGGTCGCTACGGATAGGATTAAACGAATACATTTGTTTTGATTAAAGTTGAATTTTCAAGGAGGGGAGAATGTGATAATATCAGTTGGTCCTAGCTGTTTCTTACTAGAAATGTTTGAGTATTTCTTTATATTGTTTAGTTCATTATGTTCTTATGTTAATGTTTTATAGCATGATTATCATAAGTTATGTGCTTGTGTTAACGTTTGCATTTATGATGTTATTCAATGTTGTCTTTCTTTCTCTTACTGATGTAGTAATTTGTTAATGTGTTGAATAAAGCTTGGAAATTATCACCAAGTATTACTTTCATTACAGATATATATATATATATATATATATATATATATATATATATATATATATATATACACACACACATATATATATATATATATATATATATATATATATATATATATATGAAATTAAATGGTGATTAAATAGGTTGCAAAGTACCAAAAAGGCGTAGGCCTACCCACTATTTTATCACCACTCATTTGTAGTTGATTGCCGTATCTTCCATTTTTTTAACTTATTTTTGCTCTCCGAAAAACCTTCCCAATAAATTGTTGATTAGCCATGGCGGCAAACGAACAACTGAACGCGTACCCCTTCAGGAACTGAGGAAAAATTATGTATTCTTGGGTGAAGACGCTCGAAACCAACACAGTTTTTTAAAACATGAAACATAGCTTGGCGGCTTCTTGCTCCTCCAATGTGGCCACTCGCATATGATACATTACGTTTGAATTTGCCTAGGGAACATCTTCCCTCTAACCTCGCCGCTTGTCGCGCCCGGTGTTGCCAAAGCCTTATTGTCAGTCTGTTTTCTATATCTCATTGCCAATCTCTTTAAGGGCCAAGTGCACGTCAGTTGGGCATTTTCTTTCATGGATAAGTGTGGCCAAATGCTAAAAGCATATAATAGGTCAACCCTCCACTCATAGCTAGCGCAGTGGGCAGTGCTTCTGGCTAAAAAACACCAATAGCGTTGCAGTAGTAATGTCATATGTAGGGATACACCCCCCCCCCTCTCTCTCTATCTCTCTCTTTATGTGTGTGTGTGTGTGTGAACCGATAATATGATGAGATGATGTTAACCATTACAAGTATCTGGCACCGTTTGTAGCACCCATATACAGTGGAACCTCTACATACGAATTTAATCCGTTCCAGAACCAACTTCGGATGTAGAAAATGTTCGGTTGTCGAAACGAATTTTCCCATAAGAATACATTGAAATAGGATTAATCCGTGGTTGAGCCCAAAAACCTATGATAACTTCTTAATAAACTACTACACATAATTTTCCCATGAGAATAATGAACACTAAATTAGATAATAGACATGTAAATAAGAAGAATAGACATGTAAATAAGAAGAATTAGCAAAAAATGATAAATAAGAAACGGGTTTTTAGGGTCACTTTACCTTAGAAACTCCAGCGCAGGTGTTGTTAGTCTTGCTACGCAGAGAGGAGACGGACGGGCGGCGAGGAGGTAGAGAGGTTAACTACGATAAACGTACACTACCGTAACTTATTCTAACTTGCACTAAGTGAACTTTAACATAACTTAGCTTTTTTTTTTATAATTTATATTTTTTTTTTACATTTTCTTTTTTTCTTTTTGATGATTAATTTTAATCACTTTCACTCTCTACACTTAAAATTGATTGAATTTTTTTCTCTTCACTCTTTGCTGTTTTCTTTGAACCACTTCCTTCCTCTTCATCACGAGTTCACTTCGAAGTTTTTTTAAAGAAGCTATCGATAGAAAGTTGCTTGGTACAGCTTTTCAGAATGTTTTGAAAATAAGTTAGGGAAACATCATCAAACTGTGCAGCTACACGACAAACCTGCAATTTCTTTGGATGGTATTTGTCGATGAAGTCGACCACGTCTTGATATTTTCCTAACACTTCTTTTATTTGCGCGGAACTTATTGCAAGTTCACT